>NC_020495.1:2013-39926 GCF_000184155.1 Fragaria vesca subsp. vesca | reverse complement strand
CTCCTTCCTTCTTCTTCTCTCTCTCTCTCTCTCTCTCTCTCTCTCTCTCTCTCTCTCTCTCTCTGTCGCCTTTTATTCAATGTTTTGGGGTCCCTTAACAAGCACAAAGCGATTTTGCATGTATGGAGACACGTATAGTAGCACAGTAAGTAGCCATCAAACAATTAAAGAGAAACTAGTGTATTCTAACAAACGAAATTAGGGGTGGCAATTCCTGATATACACGACATGATAACAAGTTAATTAGCAGATTTAGATTAAGGATAATTGTGTTGCATATCAATTCGTGTCAATCCAAAATTGACTCGCTAATTTGCTGTATACCGTGTAGAGTTACGAGTTCATTAACTTAGCCCAGCTGAAAACTGAACTTGATTTGTTTAAGATGACTAAATTATACTTTTGTTGTTATTTGTGTATTTAATAATCATATCGTGTTCTTTAGTGTCATTTGATATCTTGTAATGTAATTTGGTATTGCAAACATATTTTAATTTCATGTTTGATTTTAGTAAAACCGTCACATATGAGTTAAAAGAGATCAAACATGCAATTTAGTTTAACTAACATGCATGTTGTATTCGTGTTTGAATTTTTGACACAAATATACTCCATGACTAAACACGTAACGTTTATCATACCATATGAACACTTATGTGAATACATCATGCATTGATATTGTATCACTTAAGAACCGGGACAATACTCTATGCATGGAATTGGCTAGTTGTTGAGAAAAGGAATTCGGTGCAAAACGAATCAAAACTATGTGTTCGGTTGAGTTAATATTTCAATAGGTGAAGCACCATCCCTTTATTCAATAGTCAATCACTACCATTTGGTGACAATTGGCTAGTGAAAAAATTGAAAAAGCCTAGTAGCTAGTACTTCAATCACCCATTTGGATAAGTAAATGCCACATATATATGGTTATGCGTAGATGCATCCATGAAGTATTTTGTGCATTTTTTTTTTGTTTTGTTTGGGGGAAATTGTGTAGACTTAAATGGAAATAGAAACTTTGGGAAGTCGAGGAATATAGCATTTGGTGATTTGGTCCTGCCCATGCCATGTGTTATTGGGGAATACCCATACTATCTTTGAGCAAAAAATCATATGCATGTATGGCTTGCATTACCTACTATGCGCGGAAATGCTGCTTTCTCTAAGAGTGAGAATAATTGAATCCAATAATATCAGAAAATGAACTAATCACATTATACTAGTGATTATATGATATGTACTTATGTTTGAAATTGTTAATGAATTACAGGGAAGAAATTAAATTGGAGTGGAATGGGAAGTAGGGACATGGATGGGATGAGCACTCGACATAGGAGCATGGCCAAACCGTCACCTGCAGCTCCTTTCTAGACACGGAGAGGTCCACCGTTCCCCACCGTCTTCGGTATTCAGTATGCAGCCTATTTGGCATGTACACTCCATGTGCTACACACTTGGTTTTCGCCACATCAACTTACTTTGGCTCAATCCGAGATGGGAACCGACCCGATTTATTCAGGTTCAAACTCGGTATTTAACAATTTTAGGACCGGCCCGTCCCGTGCTCACTTATAGTATCGATGGTGGATTGTATGGTGTTCTTTTTTGGGGTTGCTCTTCATTTGAGTTGTGGGTTTTCGTATGATTTGTGCATTGAGATTATGTTGGCATCAATTACTCGGGCATCAACGCTCCAATTAGTACTCCTCACTACCTCACGGCTGTTGGTGCCGATGACGGCGACAATGCTAGTAATAATGGGTGGGGGGTGTAGTAAATTTGTTGGTGTTGTTGCATTATTAGATTCAGTTGTAAGGCCTCGAGTCTATATATTAGCGAGTTGTAAGTCTCATCTCACTCTTTATAGTTTGATCAAGTTGGAGGTCTATGCTTTTTGGTTTTAGTAGGTTTTCGACCTCCGAGTTTCAGGTTTTATAATTAGACTCATCTCTTAATTAATAAATTATTTATTTCTCACAAAAAAAAATTGCTACTTGATGTTTTTCCGGTGCGTATAGTCTTCCATGGATGAAGTGTCCCTTTCCAATGTTCTTTCTTGTCATAATCTTCCATGGATAATGAAACATAGAAATTTCAATCTGCCCCATTATACGTTCTTTCAGAAATTTTCTTTTGTTTTTTACGAGTACTAGCAAGCAAACTATGCCGGCAAGCACAATAAAAGGCAGCGAGTGCCGGCCAAGTAACCCAGAAATAAGCAGCTATTGCTGTCCAGGACAGCAATTACAGTCATTATTCATAAGACCCATTGAATATACACTTTTGAGTGATTTGACAAGTCGGGGATGCGGCACCAAATAAGCTTTGTCCAATTCACATGCTCTGTCTTATATGCTCTTACGGCTTGGACAAAATCAAACACACAACCATGACCCAGCTAACACTGGAACTAAAATAGAGATATTCTACGACGAGCAACAAGCAAGAGTTAAACCGAGAGCTTAGAAATTATTTACAGTATGCGACTATACAAATTTTCACCATTTAATAAACAGGTGTTTATGAAGCAGGCAAAACAAGTTAATAACCGAAGCATCAGAACAAGCAGTCGAGACCGGCACCGGAAGAAAGATGGGTTGGTATCCAAATAAACAGGGGCTAACTTGGGATCTGGGAACCGAATGTGTTCTCACCGCTGTAAGTGACGTAGAGAAAGCCATCTTCATCCTTCTTCTCTTCATATATGGCAGACATAATTGCACCTGCAAACAAAGAGAACAGTTAAAGATGGAACATATTTAATCAAAGGTCCAAGTAAGATACCACCACAAGAATTTACCTGTTGGTGGAAGAACATTGTCCACAAATATAAAGATTGCCTTTTCTGCACTTAATTTAATCCTTTTGCGGATGACATAAACAAATTGTCCTACAGTTAGATCGGCCGGAACAAGGTACCTGTATGTAATCTTATGATCAGCTCATATTTCAAAAAGACCACCATCCCATAACATAACGAATTCTTTCTTGGCCCTTGCAACAATATAATGAACTAAAAAACAGTATTATCTCTAAAAACAGGAAGAACGTCAAGTCTGTTAATATTGGATACATAGAAGAACAAAATATGCATTAAAAGAACAGCAAAGCTAAACCAGGAAATGCAGCAAAAGCACCATAGTGTAGAAGAAAAACTTACTTTTTCTTATCAATGTTTGGGATATCACTTCTTTCTGCCTTCTCCACAATCACCTTAAAACAAAAGCAAGCTATTAGACAAACCAAAATCATTATGTTGCTTTTGAGATGCATTTTACTTTCTAATATGATCAAAGAAAAGCCCTCTCATCTGAATCATCTTGATATATTGATTTATAATCTCATTAAATCTGATGATAGTGATGATCATTTACAAGCAGGTATAGTGCAGGATTATGATATGGTGAAGAAACATCCAAAGTACCAAACCTACAACAACATAACAAATTCTACACAACACAATTACATTTCAATAGTAATCGAAATGAATAACTGATTTTTACATTAGATTCTTACCGGAATCCTATCCGGGTATTTCTCCCTAATCCTAGCAGCCTCAGCCCTCCTCTTCTCTGAACACAAACACATCCGTATATGTTCATAAATTCTCTCGATCAAGTCTTCTCTTGCACATAAATATGATAACTAAAAAGCAATACAAGCTACTCTTTGAGATATAAAATACCGAGACTCACCAAGATCATGTTCTTGCTTGAAGTAACTCTTTGCCATTCCTGCTGAAATCAATATCCGGAATAAGTAACAACAAATAAGAACCTAAACCGGTCCAACTCCACATGAAACAGTTCACAGACATGTACTTTATCTGTTTAATTCTCTCCTAATAATCAAGACTGCTCACGCCTGATTTACAATCAAAAAGTAAAAATAACCATCTTTACAGTCAAAGCCCCAAAAAAAATAAGAAGAAAAATTAAATTGAATAACTTAATGAAATTTGAAGCTCCAAGACTTGATCTTTACAAAAGAACAAGATCATCAGAAGCTAAATTTGGACCCTTGACCTAAACAAACAACTGGGTCTTACGAGCAGCATCAGTCACAGATTAAACTGACGATACAAGACAGAAAATTTACAGGAAACAGAAGAGAGCAAAAGAAAAATTACCAGATGAAAATCGAAGTCAGAAGAGGAACCCAGAAGAAGAGAAAATCCGTGAAATCCCGTGTGACGATGATAAACAGAGCGGTGGCTTTTGCTATCTTATCATTCTCAAAAAATATATAAAAAATCTTATCTTATTTATCCATTTAAAAAACAAAACCAATTGTTTCTTTTTAGTTTTAGTTTTATCCGGTCTGTGCTTTATAGCTCATACGTGGCAACATGTATGATTGAGCCCAACTGGGCCTACCGTAAGACGGTCTAACAAGAGAGGAGAAATTCTTGTGTGCGGCACTCGCATCACGTGGATGGTGCGACCGCCTAATAAGAAACTGACATGCGCGACATTTTTCTCACATTAACTTTGCTGAAAATTCAAGGAGCTCGACAAGAATAGTCAATGACGAATTCCGGTTCGGCTCCAACTACACCTTCCCATACTTCGCCAAGACCGCCAACCGCTCCGAGCAATCTTTACAACCTCGAAACCCTCCCGACCTTCATTACGTCAACAACCACCACCTCAAGCACATCAAGTACATCTTGAACGCCTGTACCCACTTTCAGGAGATCCACTGCGTCACATTTTCCGATTGCAAACCAATAAAAGCATTTCTAACCGTTTTTTTAAAATTTCTCTAAAATAAAAAAAGCAAAAGCTAAATTCTTTAAAAAAAATTATGATCAAAATCCAGCAGCTTCTCCATTTTAGAGATTTCGGTATTTAATACAACAATAAAATATAATATATCATCATGAATTATAACAAAAAAACATTATATATTTCATTGTAACAATAAACTACCCAATCAAATATTTTATTGTTGTTTTAAATTCGTTGGAGTACGTGAAGAATTTAATTTTGGGGAAGGAAGACTTTGTTGTAAATTTGGGGAATGAATGCTTATTTTTCTTCTTCATCCCTATTTTGGGGAATGGGATGGGGAAGCTGTTGGACCTAAAAAGAGCTCTATATTCCCCAAAATTGAGAAGTTCAAGAAAATGGGGAAGCTGTTGGAGATGCTCTAAGATCTCCATCTTCGACCCATTAAATTCATCCTCCCTCAAAACCTGGAATTCCCTGATTTTCCCCTCAATGACTTTTTCTTTGCCCAAGAACAAGAGAAAATTTTAAATGTTACGGGAAGACCACGTGACAGTCTGACGTGGTCCTACGTTCTAATCAAATTTAGACATGTGAATTTTTACAATTAAAATATAAACAAATATTTTCTATTTTTTGTGAAATGACATTCATGGGTATTTAGCAAGTTCAAACTAGAGTCTAGGGTATAGGGTTTAAAGTTTAGGGTTAGGGTTTAGGGTATAGGGTTTAGGGTTTAGAGCTTAGGGTTTAGTATTAAAAAAACAACAGAAAATCTAAAATGGTCTTTGACAAAATAGTTGAAATAATTTTTCGTGAAAAAAATTTACATGTCTAAATTTGATTGAAAAGTAGGACCACGTCAGACTGCCACGTGGTCCTTCCGTAGCACTGAAAAATTTCTCAATCTCCAAGAACAACGTCACTTGCAACCACATCCCTAACTCGAGCAACAATAGCTTCGCCGATTCTAATTATTTGAATCAAATTGATGATTTCATGGACTATATAGTTGATTTATACCACAAATCGGCTGTTGAAGGACTAGATGAGTTGTTGGAGAAATTTTTACAAGCGTGTATACATCGGCGATAAAGAGGAAGGGAAATTTGGAGAATGTTGACGTGGAAAAAAAATGATACGTGTAGACATTTTTATTGGGCGGTCGCACTATCCACGTGGTGCGACCACCGCACATAAGAATTTCTCACAAGAGAAGGTATTTGTTGTTTGAAAATTCTTCCCTCTACACAGTGAAGTTTCACCAAAGTGACGTGACAGAACTACAACCATACCTTTTAATCAGGACTAAGTTTTGACTAACTGCTTCGCATTCCGTCAGTTTCTTTTGAAAATTGAGAAGAAAAAAAAAACAAAAATGGAAGAAAAGGTTGAAATACATAGGTCATTAGGTTGAATTGAAAATGGTTAGTTGAAGATTTGAAGTTGTGTAATGCCTTGGTCAACTTTGCAACCAATTATCAAATAGATGGTGTTGACTTATGGGAGGAGTATCCGTTTAAAGGGTTGAAATATTTAGGGAAAATGCCCAAATACCTAAAAATCATTAAACTAGAGCCTAGTTCAATGTAAATATCTTTCATCAGCCCATTCCAATGATTTTGATTGAAAAGACATCATTACCTGTGTGTATGTATAACCACATAAATCTCATATGTTTTCTCTCTCGTTTTATCTCTCTCTCTCTCTCTCTCTCTCTCTCTCTCTCTCTCTCTCTCTCTCGATCGGCTCCACCACTGACCTAAACTCCAGTGTGCCGACGCACATGAACACCAGTAGCGGCGTGAACACCATGTCGGCGTTGGAGTTGCGTTGGAGAAGGCCGGAGCTACGTTCGTGAACACCATGTCTTCATCGGCCCCAAGCCGGAGCACGCTGAGCAGGCCGGATCTGGTCACGATTCATGGCCGGACGCCGAGCAGGCCAAGCGCTACATGGAGAAGCTCGTCGTGAAGTCAATGTCGGCGTAGCTGCGTTTGAGATTCAAGGCCAGATCTGGTCGAGATTCACGGCCGGACGTCGGGTCATCTCTTAAGCACTGAGCGCCTGGGGAAGCGATACCGATGAGAGGTGGAGGAGCTCCGGCGAGAAGTGGAGATCCATGGCTATTGTGTTTGTGAGAGGAAGGTAATTGTGTTTGTGTGGGAAAGGTTTTATTCAACGGTTGATGGTGAATTGGTGATAGATGAGCTACTGTAATAGATGAGCTATTGTTAATTATACTATATGTACCTAAACTTCTTAGATGAGCTATATGTACCTAAGTTATTGTTATTCTTTTTATTTTTTTATTTTTTCATTTTGCTTGATTTCTATTCTCTATTTTCTTATTGATAGGATTTGGTTTGAATCAATGCAACTATCTTTTTTGTTTTGTGAGTTTTAACTGATTATTAGGGTCAGTAACTGATTATTGTGGGTCAGTAATCGATTACTGGGGGTCAATAATCGATTACTGGGAGTCAGCAATCAATTATTGAGAGTCAGTAACTCCAGTTACTAGGGGTCAGTAATTGAGTTACCCAGGGTCAATAACCTTTTAAGGAATCATTATTCAGTTATTGGGAGTCAGTAACTCAGTTTCGGCGGCCGGTGACCAAAGTAACTCAGTTACTGGGGGTCTGTAATTAGTTATTGGTGGTCAGTAACTGGTTACTAGGTGACAGTAACTGGTTACTGGGGAAATTTTGGTGACCGGAGTCCGGCGGTCGGGAAAATTCCGGTGACCGGAGTCCGGCGGCCGGTGACCGGAGTTCGAGGTTCCGGCCAAGTTTTTTTATGTTGAAGATGTAGGGGCAATATAGTTTTAAAATAATATAGTTTGTTAAGACTTTAGTAAAGATTTGACCATTTGGGCACAAAAAAAGTTTACTTTCATTCAAATGGGCTTATATAAAAGATTGTCATTGGAATGGGCAATGAAAGGTTACAATTAGTACTAAATGGGCATTTTCCCAAATATTTATGGATAGACAAAATAGAGGAAATAACTACTTCCAAATCCAGATGAAGTACTTTCATTTAGGGCTAGCATTGGTAGGTATATCGACTTTATTTACCAATACCATGTACCAACAAACTTATGATTGGTAGGCAAAATCCTCTACCAAAACCAACCACCAAAGTTGGTATACCGACTTAGTTGGTACAGTTGGTACTCGGTTGGTACGGTTGGTAATAAGTCTCTACCAAGTTTAGATTGTGGCCCAAAAAATGAAGTGATAAATATTTTTTTTTCACAAATATAATGCAACGATAGCTTTGGTCTGATGGTATATGGCCATATTTTCCATCAGAACAGTCATGGTTTTAAAACATACCTCTTACTAAAATTTAAACATTTTATATTTTAATTGTACAGAGCCATTCCATTGAGGGATCCCTATTTTTTGTCACTTTTAGGGATATGCCCAAACCATTAGATATGTTTTTTAATGGGCTTTGATGACTGAGATTAAAACAAAAAACTTAACACTTATGTCAAACCTACACTGTTCAAGATTATTAAAAATAAATCCCTCATTTGGATGACTTAACGATCACCAAATTTTCTGAAAATTTGTAGAAATGATCTACTCATATAGCCCAACGAACTGAAAGGTGGAGATTTGATTTTGTGATCGAAAAGTTCGTCAAATGATCTATCCCTAGAAATAAACAAAAAAGGGATCCCTTATTGGAAGGGCCCTGTTTAATTGTATTGATATCTATAGTATGTTATAATTATAAAACAATACATATATTATATATTATACATATATTTTAATTGTCTTTACATATATTATACATTTTATAGGTTGTTTGTAAGAGGTTAGAGGTCAATTCTCGTTTCCTACATAGATATGGGTGTATTTTTGCATAATTACACATACATGGTTGGTATGGTATGCCGATTTATAGGTTGTTTGTAAGAGGTTAGATGTCAATTTTCGTTTCCTACATAGATATGGGAGTATTTTTGCATAATTACACATACATGGTTGGTATGGTATGCCGATGGTATGAAAATCTCAATACCAAGTACCAACCATGTTACCAAGACTGATACGGTATACTGTACCGTACCAAGTAAGTCAGTTACCAAGTCTTTGGTATGGTTGGTTGGTTTCGACATGGCCCAAATTGCCAGCCCTACTTTCATTCATTCTTTTCTTACATTTATTAGTCACAGGCTCACAACACATTATTATAATGCATTATTTATCAAATTTCATTTTGGATGATTTTTCTTATGTGTTACCAAAATTCATTTTGTCTCGGGAAAATTTCATTTTTTTTTTCTTCTATGTCTCGGATCCGGATACTCCTCTTAATACCTCTCTTAATATTGCCTCATAAGACAATCTTATCCTTTCAATCTTAATCAACAACCAAGATGTCTCTTACTTAGCTTTTGAGATATTCACCATCTCTCTCTTCATACATTCTTGTCAGATATAAGAATTTGGAGCTTTGTACTCAACTCTCATGGAGATTGATTAAAGAACCATAGCCTTTGTTGGTGAGTCATGGCCTGGCTTGTTAAATAGCTTAACTGAGAACGTTGAGGTCATAGATTTATACCCTACTAACACATGTACGGGCGTGTGAGTTAATTAATAAATTATTATTATTAGTTTAAAAAAAGAACCATAGCCGAAAAAGAGAAATAACAGTTGCATTATTCGTCTTATACCTTTCACCATCTTCATCAAAATCTTAAAATGGTATTAGAGTTAGGGCTTGGCATGGGACGAGATTGGGCTAATCCCGCGTCCCGTCTCGGACATTGCACACGGGACGAGATAGGGACATGCCTCGCTTTTTTAAGACTTCATCCCATCCAAGTCCCGTCCCAGATGGGATTGGGATGGGATGGGCCCAATCCTGTCGTCCCGGCCAATCCAAAACTGATAAAAGAAAAAAAAACATGTTTGAATATCTGATGGCCTGATTCTACATCAACATCTCAAAATCACAAACTGGTTCTACATTAGGAACACAAGTACATAACAATATAACAACCATAATCCATCATCCATAATGTCTCGTAATGTTCAACAAACTATCTAGAAAACATAGCAGTGATAACACAACAATACAAATACAAGCTGCTCTAAATAACCATTATCGAAAACAAAAAAATTCCAAGAAATTGGACAACATAGTGAAAGAGTTATAATTATATTAGAAGAAGTAATCATTCTAATTTTGATATACATCAGACTCATCTCCTAGAGACTCCAAGAGAAACAAGGACCAATGACTTTGCAGCCTTAAACCTTTAGGAATGAGAGCTATCTATTCTAGAAATAGACACCAAGTTTGTCATAAGAAACTTCATTGTCTTAGAATATATTAGAAGCTACAAACAGACCTTAACAGAAAGCACTCAGAATAGTTCACTAACTGATAAAACAACGATTTATGAAGCCCATAAGCAGAGAACAACTCCTCTTATTCCTCTAGCCATTGTGTTTTTGGAGAGAATGACAGAATGAGGTTTTGGGGTGAAGACCAAAAGAAGAAAACGATTTGGGATTTTGGGGATTTCAATTTTGCATACAGTGTTTTGCTGGATTGAAGTGAGAATGATTTGGGTTTAGCAAACGAGTGTGAGATAGGGTTCGTGAACAAGACTAAGAGAGTGAGAGAGGGTTGCGCGAAAGAGATGAGGATCTGGGTTAATATTAGGGTTGAAACTAATTAAGGGTTGAGATATAAAATGACTAAAATCCAACGGCCAATATTAAACCTGATTTACATACGGGATGGGACGGGCCTTACGAGCCTCAAATTTTCAGTCCCGCGGCCTATCCCGTTGTTTCTCTAACTGAACGGGCCCAATGTTTTAGGTTTAAATCCAGTCCCATCCAGTCAAATTTCGGGACGGGACCGAGACGAGATCAGGATTTCGGGTTTTTATGCCTAGCCCTAATTAGAGTCCATAGTGGCTTGAACCATGGGTTTCATCATCCACCGTCTCCTGCAATTATAGCTTTTGATTCGATTAGTAGTCAAAAATCACAGAAAGATTACTTGATTACCAATCAAAATCGTTATAGTCACCAGTGTCATAATTGTGATCCTATTTTTATGATTGTCTTTGATTCGGGGAAAGGTGTTTGTGAATGAAGATTTGGGGCTAACTTTCACCATCTTCGTCTTCTTTCTTTTGTCGACACATATGTCTGGTCAACATACTTTGACTGCCTCTAGATTGGGCATAACCATCATATACGCTCGCGCTTCGACTATGGTCGCCATGGCAGTAGCAGCCACTATCGAATGACGTCAGCCGCTCCTCGATCGACGTCATTACGCGCTTGCACGCGCGCCACCAAAACTGCTCTATGGAGTAGGCTAAGGAGCACTTGTCCCACATCGATGAGGTGCAAAGGGCTAAGACATCTCTAGCCTATAAGTGTAACTATATCTCTCCTCATTTACTGCGCAATTATTACTCACTTATTGTTACTCTGCCTTTTTGTTAACTGGTTTAGGCATCGGAGAGTTGAAAACCACTTAGAAGCGGTCTCCTCTCTTGACCTTGTTTGTTATCTCTGTTAACAGACTCAAGAACAAAGACTTCGACAACCGCTTATATATCCGCATTGTGACGTGTACAAGGACTTGAGCTAACCGTTTGTATATTGCACAAACATTGGCGTCGTATGTGGGAATCCTTGAGCAAAAGGTTCACACGTACTTCCAGTATGACAACAAACGATGACGCCACTAATGAAGCTAACTGTTAGCAGATAGCAGCAAAAATGGCGAGAACCTTGAATTTTTCAACTCCCCAAATAGAAGGCAGAACAACAACACCGCCACCAAATGTTGAAGCTATGGTTCTAAGAGAAACATGCCAGAACTCTAACATTGATATAGAAGCAAAGCTAGCCCTCATGATGCAAGATCTGCATAGGGAAAGGTGAGAGCGAGCGGCTTTGTTAAAAGACTTGTGGTTAGCTAGAGCCAGGCTGGAGAAAGCCCATGAGGATGCATACAGTGAATTTGTTACTTATAATTCGCGAAGAAACAGCGAAGCAAGTGGCAGGTCAAGCCACCAAAGAATAGAAAACATTGATGTATCTCTCCGCCCAGTGGAGCTAGGGGGTAGAAGAGTCCTATCCCCAAAGCGGCTAAGGGGTCCAACGTCTCTGCAGACTGGAGATAGAGAGCAGCAACAAGAAGCGGACTAAACTGCAGGTGAGCAGGTACTGAGAAGGCTGATGGACTTAGAAAGGCGGATAGCAGAGCAAGCTGCTCCTAAAGCCCATAACCATTTCTTCAATGCGAGGCTAGGGCCATTCACAAGCCGCATAAGAAGATCAACCTGCCCTGCAAATTTTAAAACCCCGAAAATGCCAGTGTATTCTGGCAACTCTGATCCATATGTCCACATGGATAGCTTCCAAAAAGTTACCAGGGGAAGAAAGTATAGCGATGCCATGCAGTGCCAATTGTTTAGTGAAATGTTAGAGGGTGAAGTAATGAGCTGGTTCTTTGAACAACCGTCAAACTTAGTGGATTCCTTCAAAGAGTTGAGACTAGCTTTGCTATCACGCTTTAGTTTGAAAGCGGAAGGTGGAGAAGTAACAAAAGGGTTGTTCAAGGTCAAACAACATTAGGGGGAATCATTGCGTTCATTTGTCACAAGATGGTAGTCAGCCGCTTCGCGATGTAGAAATTTTGACAAGAAAACGACTTTGACAACATTTAATGAGGGCCTACAAAGGCAAATTTCTAATGCGTTTAAACAAAAAGTTTTTTGACCGGTACTTATGATAAGGTGCTAACTGAGGCTATTAACACAGCCCAGGCTGAGTACCTCACATATGGCTATAAAAACGAGCAAGCCGTGTCAAAAGCTGTTAGCCAACAAGTATAGGCACCTACGACCCCAACAGGTATAGGAAAGCCTGAGCACAAGCGGGAGTGGCATTAAGACGGCGATCACCAAGACAAGAGTCAAAAGGACAATCAGTGGAAGAATAAAAACGGCCCAAGATGGAACAACAACAGCAGGCCAGAACCGGCAGCTCAACGTCATGTGGTCAACACAATAGTAGCGGGCACCGCCAGTATAGTTTCCTAAGAGGAATAGGAATGGAAATGTTGGTGTAAACATCACGAAGACGCCAGCCGCAATACAAATGACTGCAGGCACCTTCAACAAACCTTAGACCAAATGCAAAGAGAGGGGAAGTTGGAGCGGCCAGCAGCACAACCAACTCGAGCAGGAGTAATGGCAAACATTGAACTGCGGTAGATCAACATGATTGACGGGGGAGCACCACTAACAAACATGTCCAACCGGTGCAAGAAGCGGTATGCCAGGGAAACCCGTTCATCCGCCTAGTTCACTATCCTACTTGGATTTCCAATGTAGTTATGGTTCACAAGACAAATGGAAACTGGAGAATGTGTGTGGACTTCAAAAACTTAAACAAGGCTTGCCTAAAAGATAGCTTCCCGCTTCCTAGGATAAACCAGCTTGTGGATGCCACAGTGGGTCATGAGCTTTTAAGTATGATAGATGCCTACTCGGGGTACAACCAGATTAAGATGAATGTCTCAGATTAAGAAGCCACAACTTTCACAACTAACAAGGGCATTTGCCTTTGGGTAGTCATGCCGTTTGAATTAAAAAACGCAGGGTCCTCTTACTAGAGGTTGATGACCGCTATGTTTGGACCTTATTTAGGCAGATTATCATTGAGGTTTATGTGGACGACATGTTGGTCAAAAGTCTTAAGGCTGGAGACCATGTGGGTAATCTCAAGAAATTTTCAAAGTCCTTTTAGAATATAACATGCGGTTGAATCCAGAGAAGTCCGTTTTTGGCGTTACCTCAAGCAAATTTTTAGGGTACATCGTCAGCAACCGGGGTATTGAGGCCAACCCTACCAAGATCAAGGCCATCCTGGACATGAAATCCCCAGTAGAGAAGAAAGACATGGAGGTTCTCTAGGGCAGGCTTGTAGCCCTATCTCGCTTCATTTCAAGATTAACAGATAGATATGTCCCATTCTTTAAAGCTTTGAGACGGCCATCCGGAAAGAAGGTAGATTGGTCACCAGATTGTGTGGTGGCTTTCCAAGGATTGAAAGAGTATTTGGCCTTGGTTCCTTAATTCGCTATCCATTCCTAAACAAGGGGAAACACTATACTTGTACTTAGCGGTTTTAAGGATAGCTTTAAGCTCAGTTATAGTCAGGTGGATAAAAGCGGAAGAGCTACCAATATTATATGTGGGAAGAAGAATGAATGGTCTAGAAAAAAGATACCCGCCATTAGAGAAGATGGCATTGGCATTGATAACCGCTTCTAGGAGGTTGCGCCAATATTTTCTGGCCCATTCAATCATTGTCCACACCAACCAACCCTTGAAACAAGTATTACAAAATCTA
This sequence comes from Fragaria vesca subsp. vesca, assembly GCF_000184155.1. Taxonomy (NCBI): domain Eukaryota; kingdom Viridiplantae; phylum Streptophyta; class Magnoliopsida; order Rosales; family Rosaceae; genus Fragaria; species Fragaria vesca. The sequence goes on along the minus strand of NC_020495.1, from coordinate 25,777 downwards.
GAGCATTCTGGGCGCCTCAGTAAATGGGCCATGGAGCTTAGTAAATTTGACATTGAGTTCAAACCCAAGACAACCATGAAAGGCCAATTAGTAGCGGATTTCATTGCAGAAATGACAGAGCGGGAAGATGCCCCAATGAAAACAGAAGAAGCGGCTACAGAGTTTGAAAACACCGTTGTCACAACAAGGAAACCCGCTCAGCATTCTCAATGGAACTTATATGTAGACGATTCTTGTTATGCAAAAGCTAGTGGAGCAGGAATCCTCTTAACCGGACCTGGGGGACTTGAATTGGAATACGCCCTCAAGTTCAACTTCAAAGCTTCCAATAATGTAGCGGAATAGAAGCACTCATTACAGGGCTCTTGATGGCAACGGATTCAGGGGCAAAGGCAACGGATTCAGGGGCAAAGGATATCAACATCTTCAGTGATTCTCAGTTGGTGGTCAGCCAAGTAAAAGGCGAATTTCAAACAAAAGAATCTCAATTAACCGCTTATCTGGGATATGTGAGGACACTTTTGGGGCGGTTCAAGTTCTACAATATCACTCAAATCTCACGAGTAGAAAACACCAAGGCAGACAATCTAGCAAGACTAGCAACTGTGATGCATGCATTTTATGCTATTTTCTTAATGTATTTCCTACCCTATTTAGTTTCGTTAATTCCTTAATAATGCTATTTTTAGTTTGATTCTATGTTGTAGGTCAAAAAATGCAGTTTTACACAAAAGAAGGCTAAAGAGTAAGAATTGAGAGAAATCCTAACCAAAGGAGGATTTCTGGTGCAGCAAGGAGTCTCATTAAGTCGCAAAATCTAAGGATAAGTCATTTAGGAAATTTTCCTATTTTGAAAAGGGAAACTTGCTTATTTCATTTTAAGAAAATTTTCTTATTTTGATTTAGGAAACTTACTACTTTTGAATCTTTCCTATTCTACTTTCCTAAAATATTTAGGAAACTTTTTTTCCTTATGAGACAGGGAATCCATTTGAAGTCAGAAAACCTAATCCAACTTGGAATAGGAGTTTGTGAATGTGTATAAAAAGAGAAGGACGAATTCTGCAGCAATCAAGGGATATTATAAATCAGAAATTAAGGGATTCTTTCCTTAATTTAGTCATTTTAATTCTGTCATTCCTACCTTATTTATCTGACTTTATTTCCCTTGCAGAAACCCTAATTGCGCACAAATAAAGGAAGGGAAATTTCGTCAAAAGCCTGATTGATAGCAGAAGAGGGAAAGTTCTTAATTGTTGAGATTTCCTTTGGAGAACGAGGAGTGTATCTGGTCCGTATTCAAGCCTCATGCAGAGAATTATTGTGCAAGACATTCCAGAGATCTCTGGTGAAGATTTTGTACAATATTCATCACCGTTGGATCAGAAGTCAATCAAGGGCTAGGAGGATAGCTAGGTTTTCGGCCAAGACAGTATATAAAGGAGCAGAAAGCAACATTTTCACCATCACTTCTACCGCCAAACATTCAGAAAACGTTATGTCTCTTATGTTCTCTAAATCCGTGTGAGTGCCAAGCTGCAAGGAGCAAGCACGCAGCCAATATAGCTTCCTCAACGCTGCCGAAGTCTTTCCTGTGCTAGTCCGTCACCCCTTTGAAGCTTCAAGGCCAAGAAGACTAAAAAATGTAAAACTATGCTTTGGATTTACTATTTTGTTCCTACTGCCTTTGGATTTCTAATCGCATGGATTATGATTACTGTTGTTGACAATATGTTTTATGCATGAGTTTTATAAAGTTTTGTTTTTAGATTGTTGATGAAATTTGCGTAACTTATTCTTGTGCCATTCTTGATGTTGAAAACTTATGATCTAGTTTATTTAAATGACTGACTTCTGCAGGGTTAGTAGTGTCATCTATCTGTGTTAAACCGTTGAGGCAAACACAGATTGAATAAGTGGCAAAAGTTTAGATTCATGGGAATGGGTCAGGTTTTGATCATGAGTTACATGTGAACTGTTTAAGCGCTGAGATAGATGTGTTTACATGTTCGAATTCTTCTCTGATCATAATGATTCATGTTATATGTTGTATGGTTGCGCTAATTGTTAACATGACATATTGCATGGAATTTTCTGTGTTAAACCGCTGAGGCAAACATAAGATACATAAGAAGGTTATTATAGGTTGCATGACCGTTGCGGCGTGTAATTCTGAATTCGTTTCTTCATACTTGATTGGCATGATTTTAAGTTATGCAGATTGAAGCAATATGTTACATGATTTTATATGTTTGTGTGGAATGAAGTTTATCACTTGTACATAGTAGTTTAGTTTCTTTTCTTTGCTGCTTTCGTTGTCTAATCTGTTCTAATTTTGTAAACGCAGGAGCACCCTAAAGTCCCCGAATTGATCGAACCTTATTTACTAATACTACAATTGTCAAAATAGGGTTCATAATTGTCGTACGCCCAGAAACGAGCGAGTCAAACTGCTCAACCCCATCAAACATGGACGATAGAAGGGTGGAAATCTTGGACAAACCGTCCATCACAAAAACATTAGTGGAAATCTTTCACATTGAAGTAGGTCCCTCATGGATGGATGACATTTTAGCATACAAAAAGGATGGGACACTCCCAACAGAAAAGATAGCTGCTCAAACTTTGATCAGAAGAGCGACAAGGTATACAATAATGGAATGCAAGTTGTATTGCCAAAGTTTGAAGTTCCCTCATTTGAAATGCATAACGCCAGAAGAGGGTAGAGATGTTCTTAACATGATTCACAGTGGAGATAGCAGTAACCTGAATGGTTACCACTCCTTGGCAAACAAAGCAATGTGTTATGGTTATTTCTGGCCAACCATGACGACACATGCAGAGGACGTAGCAAAAGGATGTTTTAAATGTCGCCAGTTTGCAACTATGCCTACAACACCATTAGAACCACTATCAATTATTATGGGACCGTGGATAGGCTCCATGTGGGGGCAGGACTTGATTGGCCCGCTCTTAGTGGCTAAGAGTTACTTCAGATACATCATTATTGGTATTGATTACACCACCAAATGGATTGAGGCCGTTCCGCTCGTTAAAATCAACACAGATCGTGTAGAAAAGCTCATTTGGAAGAACATTTGTTACCGGTTTGGAGTTCCTAACACTATTATTACTGACAATGGGGCACAGTTCAACGACCAGGAGCTAATCAGTTGGGCAACTGAGAAGGAGCTACAACTCAAGTTTGCCTCAGTTGCACATCCTCAGACAAACAGCCAGGTAGAAGCCGCTAACAAGAAAATCAAGGCGATGTTAAGAAAGAAATTAGATGAGATGAAACGCTTGTGGGCAGAGAAGCTTCCAGAAGTTCTTTGGGCAATCCGCATAACCCCAACAAGGGCAACATTAGAAACACCATTATGTCTAACTTATGGAACAAAAGCGGTGCTGACCTGTGGAGATCATGCATCCAACCGCCACGGTGGAAGTATTTGACCCCGCTACTAATGATAAAGGCTTACTTTTGGACAAAGATCTATTGAAAGAAAAGCGGATCAAAACACACTTGACCAACCTACAAAACAAGCAGAAAGAATCACGCTTCTACAACAAGCGTGTCAGAGGAAGAAGCTTTCAAGTGGGAGATTGGGTCATGAAGGAACTCATTCCATTTGCGGAATAAACATACTTGTCCTTACTAAATTTCATGTTTTGATTTTGTTCCTTTTGCGAACTTTGAATGAGAGTAAGCCACTATGATAGCGCGATCATATTTTTGTAATTGGCTTAAAAACGTCAAGAAATGAATGAAACGGTATTATCCAAATTATTGTTCTTTAGTTTAAAACCATGTTTGACCATTACGGTTCAAGTCCCAAGAACAAAAATAATACCCTTAATGATTTCATTACGCACACAAAAATATGAATTCTATGAAAAAAAAGGCAAATTGATAAACTAGCAATTTCAAGTAACGGATAGCTGTGTTCATTACAAAAAGCGCTTCTTAAACGGCTAGCGGGTGTCTCATACTTAGGCAAAATTACAAAAAAGGATTGCGAGTAAGCGGCCCATCTAAACTTATGAATCTACGACTTCACCTAAGCTGCTAGAAACAACCACTTCAAGCCCCTTATCCAACCCCTGTTGCCTTAAGCAAGCGCTTCAGTTCTCCTCATTAACCGCCTCTTCTTCCTCCTGCGGCTTCTTATTTCCTCCTGTGGGGTGGGAGAAGGAGTATCGGGATTAGAATTAGACCTTAGACTGTCACATGAAAGATTAGCAGAAGAAGAGTTACGCTTACCTTCATTAGAAACACTCTTAGTGGAAGATGGCCGCTCATTTTCTTGTTGAGTAGGAGCGGCACCGAGGAACTTATCCTTTTCAGGTTGCTCATTGCCATCACCATCATCAACAGTTTCTTGGTCAGCTTGCTCTTGAGCTTGACCGGCAGACCATTGAGCAAATTTGGTAAAGTCAATGCAGCCAATACCCAGCTCATCAACTACTTGCTCAAGCGCGACGTCCCTCAATTGATCCCCTTTAGCCGCCCATTCTTCTTTCAGCTCCTTCTCAATCTCTGCCCTTAACCGTTGCCGAGACTCAGCCACCGCTCCCTTTACATTATCTTCCTAAACCGCCCTCAAATCCTCTAACTCCTTGGATTTGTCCTCTAGAGCCTTCTACACAGACTTGAGCTAGCTCGTTGCCATGAGAAGCCTGAAGCCGCTGGAGACGGTCAACCTCCATTTGCATAGACGCCCACTTATGCTCATCCTCCATGGTTCTGGCAACGACAACCAAGCTTCTTCACTTTGTCCTTCAGCTCACTTTTCAGCCCATCCCGTTTGACTCTTTCCCGCTCAAGTGCTTCAAGTGCTCGGGCAAGATATGCCTTCACCTTCTCTAGCTAAACCCACACCTTGGCTTGTTGGGCTCTTGCATTATACAAAGCAACAAAGTGATGGGTGGAGATGTCCATTCAACTCTCCACCTCATCTCCCGCTACCTCAAAGGGTCTCCGCTCGTGACGCTTCAAACCGGCGAGACCACCAAACTCACAAAACGAGAGGATTAGAACCTGCTTTTTTGGTGATGCTCTTGATAGAAGATCCGCATCCGCAACCTTTTCACCAGCGGCTTCTCCCATGTGGCTTCGACTTGTGTCTTTACCTACAAATTACCTTGGCACAAAGGGAGCGGCAGTGGAAGTTGGAGTAACCACAACTGCCCCAGAGACCCTAGAAGTGGCAACAGAGGACTTTGCCTGGGCGGTAAGATGTTCTCGCCCAGCCTTGAAGGCACCGACCATGAGCTTATTTCGGGCAGGAATGTCAGCTCTCCTCTTCTTCTCAGGTTCACCAAGAACATGATCCTTGCCCTTTCGCATGCTAATAGGGGCATTCTCCTCCGGCTCTCCTCCGTCAACCCCATTAAAAGCGGATTCCTCGTCGGATAAAAGGACTGGGTTATGATCCGCCAAGGACTTATTGCTAGCGTCAAATTGATGGGTGTGAAGGGGCATTTCCTGGCTCACAGGTCCTGCAGTGGCGTCCTTCTTGTTCAGGATCCTGGCCAGAGCTTGACTTACCATGTCGTATGGGTCTGTAAATCGGCGAGTGGTACCAAGAAAATTGTGAACAACTTCACCTAAGGACTTCTTCGTGGCTTTGGCAATAGAAATCTCAGAAACTACACACAAAAAAGAGGGAAGGAGAGTATAAGACAACGCACAAAAAAGAAGCGGTACATTAAAACTTAAGATTAGATTTGACAGTCAGTCCAACCTGGTTGGCGGGTCAGTTGAAATTCAAGCAGAAAGGGCCACGAGGTCAAAAGCTGCTTATCGCAACACTCTTTACGCAGCCACAACACTTTTACCCGTTCCAATCTTTGTTCCTCTACGGGCGTCAAGTCAAACAGCTTACCTATTAAAAAAAAAAAACAAAGAGAGCAGAGCGAGTTAGACGATAAGAAGCGAAAAAAAAAAAGGGATTAAAATTCCTAAACAGTTACCCACCCTCAATTTGTTGAAAAACTGATGACAAGTGGTATTTTGGTACCCGTTCCTTTTTCTTAAAGGCTAAATTCCCAACCTGTTGTGGCCACACAGACGTTTTTGTACCAATCCATTTCAGAATTTAGCAGGTTGGTTATGCAGGAGTTCTTATTTTTCTTATTTTTAATGTCTCGAAGTTTGAGAGTTACGGTCCCACTCCTACTTTGCCGATCAGAGTAGCGAAACTCGTAGAAATGTGTAATCTCCGCTACGGTCGGCCGCCCACAACTGCACCGTTCCCAAATAACGGCCATCGAAAGCAAAATCTTCAGCATATTATGACCCATCTGGCCAAGAGCTATCGTGAATTCTCCCATCACATATTGCAAGCAAGGATCTAGCGCTGCAGCCTGTGTTGAAGCAAGATGTCACATATGAGCGCACACCCTTGAGGCAGCTGTGTTCCAAGTTCCCCGCTTGCAATTTCTCGCATCTTCACCGACCCGGGAATGTGAAATAGTCGACGGTTTCTAATGATCCCCAATTTAGTTAGGTGGCAAGCGAGTTCATCAACAGGGGTGTGATCTTGCAATCTCCAAGCAAGCGAAGCACCGCTACATCTGCTATCACTTGAAGACTCTTTAGCAGCGCTTGTGCCTGGCACCCCGCTGCCACCAGCATAATCAACTGCTTCATCGGCAACACTTACGTTGGGTACACCGCTATCACCGGCACGACTAACTGCTTCATGTTCTACACTTGGATTGGATGCCCACTACAACCGGCTCGGTTAGCCGCTTCCTCCCGACGGGGACGATGACGCTGATGACCATCCTCTCGCTACATATAATCATCTATGGCAGCGAAGGTAGAGGGCTCAGACCGCATAGTCAGAAGCGGGTTATAATCCATTGAATATAGAGGATCAGATTAAAGTGTGTTAAGTGGTTCTGGCTCGCTCCCTATTTGTCCCTGCTTCTGTAGTTCCTGGTGATAGAAAAGGTATAGAGCGTCGTTAAAAGTTTGAGCAGCATGAGAAGAACGAAAGTCAGCAATGAATTGCGCTAGCGGGTTGGGTGGAGCAATGTTAGCGGATTCATCTATGCTCCAGGTTAGTTGGCTTAATGTCAGAAATCCTATCCATTAGCCATAAATAGCGTAACCTAAAAAAATTTAAGAGTCAGTTCGATCTAATGTAGCCCTTTTTAGAGAAAACTCAAGAACACTAAGAACATCCAAATACAAACTTATAAAACCCTCGACCCAGAAATCCTCCAAAACCTAGATCTCATCGAAAATCAACCCCCAACCATCTAGAAGCAGCAACTGTGATTATGGAGGAAGGCAAGGCTTGGGTTTTCGGCTGAGGACTGCTACGCCACCACCTTGTTGTTTGTTGGTCACATAAGGTTAGGGAGTGTCTTCTAGAGCTGTTGTGTTGTTTTTTTTAGTGTTGGGGTGGTTGTTGATTGATCGAGTGTCTTGGTGTGTAGTGGTTTGGTATGTGGAGAAACCGGCAAGGACGAGCTAGTGGAATTGTAGAATTGAGGAAATTAGAGGTAAGGGTTACATTTTGAACTGTTGTGTTGCTACTACGTGGGTTTGGAAGAAGCTAATAGTTGTTTGGTGGATTCATGTAGATAACTTGGTGATTCAGAGTTTACGGGGAGGCCATGGCGAAATTTCGGCAAGTGGCCGGAATCCGGCAGAATATTCTGGCTAGTCGCCGGAATCCGACGAGGGGTTCCGGCGAGGCAGCATATTCGGCTGAGAGCTGTTGAGGTAGTATTCAAGACTATTATTTCTAATTTAAGTCGTGGTGCCTAAAAAGGAAAGTTCGGGTTATTATTGGAAAACTTACTAAGTTAGGAAAGTTTCTATTTTAAGAAACTTTCCCTTTTTGAAAACTTCATATTTTTGGAAACTCGTTTGGGTGTCTTTAGTGTTTCATGAATTAATGAATTATTAACCGAAGTCTAAGCGTTTAAGGGTTAGTACTTAGTAAGACGTCTAGTGAATTGACTCAACTCGTTAAGTCAAAGGTTAAATTGGAAAATGTCGAAATATCAGTAGTTGGCCAATCCTAAGCCAATTGGTCAAACTTGGTCAATCATGGTCAACCTAGGAACCCTAGTCAAACTAGGAAAGTCGTTGAGTCAATAGTTGTTTCAAAGTACGATTTGATTGATTTGTCCTACAGCTTATGATCTGGCGTGGGATTGACTCAAGGACTTGGATAATTGGAGGCAATGCTCGAGGAATATTCCGAGCATTGAAAGGCTTAGGCTTAAATCTGTGAGTGGACGTTTGTTTTAAATTAAATGCATGCAATGGGTATTTATTTAATGATTGAGTTTAATTTATTGAATCTTAATTTGTGGAATAAATTTCCTTCTATGATTGATTTCTGGGAAGTGTTTTCGGAAGAGATTATTCATATTTTATTTGTTAACTTCGCTATTTGGAAAGTTACCGAAAATGAGATTTTCGGTGGAGTCATATATTTATTGCTTCTTTTATAATTGACAATTTTTCTTTAATTTGGAGAGTTACTTATGAGAATAGTATGTATATAAATGCTATCTAGTCATACGTGCTTTTCCGCCATAATGATGTAGCGTTTGAAATCCCATTATGGTGTGACGTGGGTGTGGGACGCAAGCGTCGTAGACTTATATGAAAGTAGTAATTCATATAGGGGATATGCACGTATATACACCCCGTCTTTTCCTCCATAATGATGTAGCGTTGAAATTCCATTATGGTGTGCCGTAAGCTTGAGATGCAAGCGTTGTAGCATTGTATGAATTTCTATGGATTAAATTCAGTTTACTCCCTTAAACTTTAGGGCTAAAATTAGTTCAGTCCCTGATCTTTTTTTTAATCAGTTCAGTTCCCAAACTTTCAAAATATATCACCCTAGTCCAAAATTTGAATTTAGCTCGAAATGTGATGTCATCTAGTGAGTTGGAGCCGAAATACTAGCCCACTTTTCAGCCTTTCACCCTTCATTTGAGAAATAGGAAGAGTTGTGGTTTTACACTATTGCACTATTGTTAGAGCGTTTATGTTTTTAATTTTAGGGTGGAATGTGAAAATGTCCATTACACCCTTCTACATGGTTCATAGTCTTTAAAAGTGGGCCAACATGTTTGGCCAACTCAGCTTGTGACGTAATCATTGAAGTCAATTTCAAAATTTAGACACGCCTGATGAAAACTGAAAGTTCATGGACTAAACTGATTAAAAAAAAAAATCAGGGACTGAACTAATTAAAAAAAAGATCAGGGACTGAACTAATTTTAGTTCTAAAGTTTGAGGGGGTAAACTGAATTTAATCTAATTTCTATTTTTCATAAGAATTTATACGAGGAGTATGACGAGTGTAAATATATATATATATATATTTTAGCCTGGGAGGCTCTTTATTATAAAGTATGGGAGACTAGCGAGGCTAGTCACGTTTTTGTCAATTTTTAAGTTAAAAGTTTTTGAGCTTGTCGCATGCAACATAACTTCTCTATAAAAATTAAATCGGGAAAGTATAATTATGTTTATTTGTTCATTTTATTAAATTTATTTTTTTATCCACTCACTATAACTTTTTCAAATGTTTTCCCCTGGGCCCTTCGTTTTTAACTATCAAGTTTGCAGGTTAACATAGTTGAGGTCGGGCGTACATGGAGACGAGGCATAGTCAATAATATAGCTTCCGCTTATTTATATATTTATGTTTCTTTTCTTTACTGTTAGAGTCGCTCTGAACCTATGAATGTTGGTTATGAGACTAATTATTTAGATTAGTGAATATCTACGTTGCACGGATACGGCGACACGATACGTACCGACACGGCAAAACTCAAAAACTGCATTTTCAACACGGCTTGGACACGGCAAATATAATTACTTATTTATATATTTCTAATTAATAAAAAAAAAGCTCAAATATGAATAAATTCATCACATTGTTTAAATAATGTTATAAATTTAAGCAATTACATAACTGTAACAAATAACATAAAAGAGAGTCAATATTTAATCTAAAGGATGATTACCAAATAGTTCTATTCAATTCAACACATTCATCAAACTGAATGAAAATCCGACTTTTCTAACCCCATAACAACACCAACTGCCTAAAACCTCATAACTGAGGTATTCAAAATACAGAAGAGCAAGGCATGCATGCATTGACATCATCCTTTATCCTTGATAGATGAGCATCTAATCTTTCGGGCTTAGTTGATTCAACACTAGGTTCAGTAGAGGCCGCACTTAAACTCATCCTAATCATAATAATCTAGCAAAACAACATAAAACAGTAGCATAGACACACAACAGCATAAGCACAACAACATAGACACAGCAGCATATCATAACATACTAACAATTAATAGAGCAAAGATAAACAAATAAGCAATCCAGACACAACTCTTTTCGATTAAATCTTCCTTACAAATACAAATGAGCCGATGTTTCTCACCAAGTATAAAACCTGACCTCCTACAAACTCTCAACTAATTGATGATCTAATACTAGCAGGTATAAACTCAATTTTGCAAAGTCTCAAATGTCTAGCTCCATCATACCCTATCAGCAATTGAGCAATATCATGACACTTAACATCATAGTGCAGATGCTTCGATAGCACATTGCCTTACAAATCTATAAGTGGTATCAGAATGATCATAAAATGATTAAAATCTTATATGTTTTTCTGTTACTACAAATGAGACTGCAATCACCAAACACGTTAAAGCTGAGATTAAGATTAACCTTACACCAAAGAGAGGGTTTAGGCCGGCGGAGGAAGAGTCACTGTAATAGAGAAAGGCGACGCTGTTCTTGTCGTTCTCGCAGAGCGGTGTCGCCGGAGGAACAATCGTACTGATAGGGACAGGCGACGTCGTTCTCGCAGTGATAGTGAACGACGATGTCGTTCCTCTTCTATGCGGCTTCGTTAAAGTGGGCTTCCTCTTCGATTAGGTTTTAGACTTTTAGTTATGTATATTTTTTTCAGTCAATACACACTGACGTGGTGTGTCGGATGCTGACGTGGCGTGTCTCAGGCTGACATGACGTGGCGGTCAACGTGTCCAAAAAGTCAACTTTTTTGGACACGCCACGTGGCGTATCAGACACACATTTTGGTGTATCGTATCGGTATCGGTGTGTCGGGAGTGTCGGACACTCCGACACTCCATAGGGGTGAAGTGTCGGTGTAACATAAGTGAATATTTTAGGAGGTGTTGTGAATTTGAGGAGCACGAAGGCTCTCGGAGTATAAGGTTGAAGTTGGATTTTTAGAAATGTCTGCAGGTATTTTCAGGTTTAAGTTGTCAATTTTCAAAGGAGGTTATGCAGAATTTTTGGTAAATTTTTCCTTGGTGATGGACCCCGCAGGATTTACTTCAGGTTTCAGGGTGAAATTTAGGGTGGGTCCTGACATTATATCTCACCGCTTGTGAGAGATAGGCGAAGCTTAACCGCCAAGACTTTACTTTACCTTGTGCAGACAACATGAACCGCTCCAGATGTACAAGCGCAAGTTGAAAGAACGGGACATCTTACCTAGGGAGTGGGGGATTCCGGGTAGGACCCACTAGCGAATATGACGCTTATGACCAGTGCTAGTGGTAATGAAAACTCCGTAGCCAAGACGTCCCTTTTGACTAGGAACTTGGGGGACTTGTTGGTACATATGCCTGGTCAGCGTACTTTGACCGCCTCTAGTCTGGCCATAACCGTCATATCCGCTCACGCTTCGACTACGTTCACCAAAACAGTAGCAACCGCTATCGAATGACGTCAACTGCTCCTTGACCAACATCATGATGAGACCGCACTCGCGTCACTAAAACCACTCCCTAGAGTAGGACAACGAGCACTTGTCCCAAATCGAAGAGATGCAAAAAGGCCAAGACATCTCTAGCCTACAAGTGTAACTGCATCTCTCATTTACTACGCAATTATTACTCACTTACTGTTACTTTGTCAAGTGGTCTCCTCTCCTGACCTTGTTTGTTATCCCTGTTAACAGACATAAGAACAAGACAACCGCTTATATATCCGTATTATGACGTGTACAAGGACTTGAGCTAACCACTTGTATACTGCACAAACATTTGTGGATATCTCCTACTACTTGGTAACTGCCGAGCATGATGCTTCCCACTATGTGGTAACCACCATGCGTAGTGCTTCTTGGATAACCGCCCACTACTTAGTAACTACCTTTTGTGAGTAACCACCCACTAGTATGGATAACTCCCACTACTTGGTAACCGCTGCCCAAGTGCCACACATACCATGTATGTAGGAAGCTATCGTCGCATGCTCGCGCACCCGACTTGCCATGACGCCCATTCACGTTGCGCATGCACATGGTGCTAGCTTGTTGCACCTTGCCTGCCCTTGAACCCTCATGTGTATCGTCCTTCATGTAGCCCACGCCGTGCCATTGTGTTGCCTACTCCCAACACATGGTCTTAGTCATCAGTGCTTGCACCTTGCGACCATCGAGGCTCGCATGCTGCCGAGCCTTAGATAGACCCGTGCAACGCAACCTTCTAGACCTTTGCTAGACCCTGGGGTGCATGAGTGTCGTGCACCCTGTTGTGCCCCCGGCCGCGCACCCTGATGAACCCTTGACTGACCCTAGGGTGCATGAGTGTTGTGCACCTTAAGTGTGCACCCTGCTACGCATCCTTGCACTGACTTGCCTTGCATTCTTTCGCATGTCGTTGACATATGTGCGTGCCTCGCTTGGGCATGGCACAAGGTTCACACCTTACCCAAGCATCCTCGAACATTAAAGTTGTACAAACCTCCCCCACCAAAGTTCGACGACGTCCTCGTCGTTGGTAGGTCTCGAAGAGGATGCCTTTGCTGCCTCCCATGTATCTTACTAAGAAATCTGCCTTGTCTTCAAAAGTTTGATCTTGGATATTGAAGCCTCGATACGCAGCATAGCTTTTTATTAACTACACAATGTCACCAACCTCTTCCCCAACTCTAGGCAAAGATTGCAACAAATCTACCTCTCCTATCAAGAACTCCGGCTCTTGTTCAATGCTAGGCCAAGTGTTTGACCTTGCATGCTTGGCTAACACCCGCTTTTCTTTGCGTTGCTTTGCGAATGAAGGATACTCTACACCCTCCAAGTATTCCTTAGCACTAGGAATACACAACTTGTCACCCTTTGCTTCATGCAACTAGTCACCTTGCCAACACCTCCCCACTACGTCGTTCTCCACGACCTGCTGATCATAAGTGTTGAGACTATTCATGTTGGCAATCCCTTTGACTCTACCAAAGAGTATGTGTCCTTGTCTTGAGAACACATTCTTGAGTATCATATTTGACACGGGCCCTTTGTCATGATCACTCAAACCTTGTTGCTTCACATCCAACAACACATCGGCACTATAACAAACTTTAGAAGGTTTCGAACCACTTGCTTCTTTCAACACACCTGGGTGTCTCTGTTGCTTCGCTACTTTTGTTGGCACCATTCGAAGAAGTGCTTGTGCATAAGGCTTTGCACTGGCTCCCAACTCCACTATACGGCCTTTCATACATTCAAGAGTAAGCGCCACATTTTTGTGTACTTCAGTTATCACCTCCGGCTTGGATTCTACCAAGGTTGCATCCGAAGTCGTTTCCCCCTTCCTCACTCTTGCCTTTGACTAATGAGCCTCTCCGACAAGATGATTTTTCTTGCGGTCGTTCAGCTGTCGACCAGCTAACTTTGTTTTCCCAAAATATGGATAATCCTCTTTCATGAAAAAAATCCCACTCAAGTAAGGTATCATCCCTACTTTAGCCGTTCTGAAGAACTCCATCCTGATGATCAACTCATAGTCATCAAGTGGTACAACCATCAAACGACACCTGCCTTCCCAATCTTGAGCTTTCAAGCATACCTTTGTAGTGCCTTGGACTGGTTTGGCCTCCGAGTTCACAACTTTCACCATGCTTGAGTTCTGAACCATCTCTAATCCCAGTCTCTTTGCCACGCTCATAGCAACAAAGTTACTTGTTGCTCCGCTGTCCAACATCGCTTGTACCTCTATGCCATTAACTTTTATTGGCACATACATCAATTTCGTCATGGAATTGTCCTCCATTATTGTCAAGGCATTCAACAAGTGTAAATGATTGAGGAGAGTTTCACCCGATGTCACTTGAGTCTTCGGCAACCAACACATTGAACTTCTTCCTCTTTGGACAATCTCGTGCTCGATGAGATCCCATACATATGAAGCAACCCGAACTCCACTCGTTCTTGTTTTGGGACTGATTCTTTAAACTCTTACCACCATCTTTGTCCTTCCCTTCAAACTTCTTCCAATTTTTGGAAGTAACTACTTCTTCCGAGATGGAAGATAGCCTGCCATTCACTTTCGTGATGAACCGCTTCAACTCCATCGCCATTTCGAGCATGGTATACTCCATTTGTGCACATCGCACCGACAAGGTCTCTGCCCCATCAACTTGTGAGTCACCAACGAATCCTATCGAGTTTCGCCACACATTCCGTTAGAGTGCCACTCCCTCCCAGCATTGTGGAAAGCGTACCAAATTCTGCACCAAAGCTCTTTGGAGCTCTGATACCAAATTGTCATAAGGTTATAGATTTTCCCTAAATTTTTCTCTCTTATGGCGCTAAGCAGCCCTCTCTACTTGATCAGCCAACCCTTTCACTCAATTGCTTAGTACATAGAGGAAAACTTTCAACTAATTAACAATGAGTAAACTCACACACACACACACCACCCAACACACAAGTGTTTACGCGAGGCTCCCTCCCAACCTTCAACTCAACTAAAGGAATACAAGAGTACAACAACGAGTACAAAGAGTAACTCCAACCACTCACTTAGTGTAGTTTTACACTAATCACTCACTAGTTCCTCTCTCGGCTTTCTACCCTCGTGTCCATGACAACCCCATTGGACTAGGTTTATATGCACAACAAGTGTGCATGGTGGTTGACACCCCCAACCGCCTAGGGTTATGTACTTGTTCGAGTAACCTTATGATCTTATCCTCATTGGTAACTTCTTTGCATAAGTAACCTCCCACTACTTTGGTAACCACCTTGTGTAAATAACCACCCACTACATGTGTGTATGTCTCCCACTACTTGATAACCGCTGCGCATGATGCTTGCCATTATGTGGTAACCACCATGCGTAGTTCTTCTTGGATAACCGCCCACTACTTGGTAACTACCTTTTGTGAGTAACCACTCACTCCTCTACTTGGACACCGTTGCCCAAGTGTCATACATACCATGTATGTAGGAAGCTCGTCGTTGCATGCTCGCACACCCGACTTGCCATGACGCCCATGCACGATGCTCACGCACATGGTGCTAGCTTACTGCACCTTGCCTGCCCTTAAACCCTCTTGTGTGTCGTCCTTCATGTAGCCCATGCCGTGCCATTGTGTTGCCTACTCCCAACACATGGTCTTAGTCATCAATGCTTGCACCTTGCGACCACCAAGGCTCGCATGCTGTCGAACCTTAGACAGACCCGTGCAGCGCACCCTGCTGAACCTTGGGGTGCATAGGTGTTGCGCACCCTTGCTACGTACCCTGCTGGACACTGGGGTGCATGAGTGTTGTGCACCCTGCTATGCACCCGGCCGCGCACCCTGATAGACCCTGGGGTGCATAAGTGTTGTGTACCTTGAGTGTGCACCCTGTTTTGTCGGTGAGCCGTGGCGTGGTTGGTTAAGGTGGTTAACTAACAACTTTGACGTCATGGGTTCAAACCTTATTAACATATGTAGGGTGTGTGAGTTATTTAATTAAAAAGTTTTTTTTTTTTTTTTTTTTTTAAAAAGAAAAAGTGTGCACCCTACTGCGCATCCTTGCACATTGACTTGCCTTGCATTCTTGCGCATGTCGTCGACATATGCGCATGCCTCGCTTGGGCATGGCACAAGGCTCACACCCTTCCCAAGCATCCTCGACACTAAGCAAGTTGTAACAACTTCCATAATCAAATTTGACACTGCCAAGGCAAACATTTATTTGTTTTTTTTATCATTCTTTCTCTCTATTCTCTTTCCCTAGTTGTTATCTCCTTCCCTCCTCATACTTCTTTTCTTTTATATTCTTTTTTTTGCACTTCTCTCATCTTCTCAAGCAATTGAGCCACACACAAAATACATACTGGTATGAGAACGGTGTATGACAGTTGCTCTTGGGGCCAGAAACATGTAGAATTAATGAGAGAAGTAGAAGAGATTCGAAAATAATAAAATTTGATGGAGATTGATGCAATATTTGATTTTCAAAGGGTAGATTAAGGTTTTTGGGGGAGTAGAAAGGTGAGTTTGGTGTTGTCATATTTGTTTGGGATTGGAAGCTCAACGATTTCGACAAGTCTTGTGTTGGGAATGGGATTCTGCTTGGCTTCGGATTGGATTTCTATGGTTAGAATTTCTGGTGTTTATTATTCGTGACTTTTGATGAATTTTTCAGTGTTTTCGGCTCAAGATCTACTATTCTAAAACATTATAAATAATGATAAAATAATATTCAAGTTTAACTCGTTTTCAAAAAAAAAATAAAAAATAAATAAGATAGGGAAAGCGCTGGACTACGCCGCAGTACGGTATGCCGCAGGTGGTCTTAGACACGTGGCATTATATTGTCCACACAGCTTATATTCGAAGGGCATATATGTAAATATCTCACTTAACTGCCGTCAGCAGTAAAACCACTTATCGTAATTAAATGTCGAGTCTTTTATGTCATATCACCCTGCTGGTTATCCATAGCCAACTAGTCTGACTGTTTCTCTCTCTCCATGTCAAGGGTTGCAGGTTCTTCTCGACCATGACGGCGGAGATGGAGTCGATGTTAGAGGTCGATATTGGTTGGCTCACCGAGAAAGATGATGATCGGCTCTACATGCAACGGAGGAACAAGGATGATGTCGATATTGATATCGATTCCGATCGAGAAGCACCGGAGTACCGTCGAAATAAAAGATTGATGGTGTTTGAATTGGTTGAAGTTGGGTTGAATCATTCTCTTGGGTTAAGGAGATTGAGGTTGTGGAGCTGTGTTCGACTTTCTCCAGCGCCCTTTTGGCCTATGTCCACTGTTCGTATTGCCCACAACTCCACATCAATACCCAATCTTCTTTTATTCTCAACACGATACCACAATACACATTTAATATGACAACCGATTTCCAAAACTCCCTAACAGAGTTTAACCTTGCAATCAAGCTAAATTAGAATAGAACCCCAAAATATGCCTTTGATAAAGACGTCAAAGCAGCAACTTAACCAGTTCTAAAATCTCCTACTCAATTCAGCAATCATATAAGCTTGACCGTTCACCCCTCGGATTTCTATGATCATACGCAGCTCAATCGGTGGCCACAGTCGCCGGAAACACTGCCAAACCGTCGAGATTCTCATCGCCCATTCTCTTTTCTCGTCGCCGACCACCAAGTGAGAGGGAGGTTGATTAAAGACTGATTTTACCGAGTTAATAACTTGAAGAATGTTTTTAACTCAGTCTTACATTGTTGCCCTCTAATCAGTCTCGGTGAATAATGTTTTACCAACTCACGTGAAGTTACATATATACCCTTCCGCTAACGACGATTCAAAGACGCACAGTACGCTTGGCGTTTTCTATAACTTGCCATAAGATAGATGGATTATGTCAATTTTGACATTGTCAAGTCACAAGTCAAATTTTAAATTTGATAAAATAAAAAAAACTTATCTGGTTGTTAGAGGTGCTCATACACATCAGAGATAATGCTAAGCATACTTCCCTTCTTTGTTTCGTTTTTTCTGAAGTCTTGCCCCAATTAGACAAAAGATTTATGAAAAATTTAGATGGTTGGATTTTGAACATGAATAGTAGGTTGTATCTAGCTAAAGGAAAACACATGAATAGTTGTACTGTATCCATGCAGAGGAAGACAGGATCTGACATGGCCCTATAATGTAAATTAATATCTGCGGGTTCAAGGGAGAGAAGGGTACCCCTACAGAGGCGAGAAAGCCCTACTTCTATATCAAAAGGCAGAGCGCCCGTTTTACCTCAAGGTAAAGACAACACCGTGACCACTATGCGGAGGTGACAGAAACTCAGCAATGCAAGAGAGAGAGAGATAGAAGAAGAAAATAAAAAAGAAGAAATTGGTAGAGAGAGAAAGAGATAGGGACTGGAGAGAGATGGTGAGGAGGGAGAGGACACTTTATTAACTTTTTTATGATGCACGCATCCATGGCAGAATAGGGGGAAGGGTACAGAGTACTCTCTGCGAAGGCACAAAGGGTGGAAGAGAAGAGATTAGAACAAGAAACACCACCACCACCAGAACCTTCAACAAAAATAATATCAAACTGGAGAGAGATGGAGCTGCAATGAAGCTGTGGAAGGCTTTCAGATTTGATGTGAAGTGAGAAGAAGAAGAAGATAGAAGATAAAGCTTTGGTTTAGAAATGGTGGGCTGGGAAAAGAAAGAAGCGTTCTTTCAACGTCCTGGTGAAATGGGTTCGTTTTGCTTGTGCTGTTGAGGTTGATGGCATGCAAAGAGTGGCTGCTGGGTGTGAATTTGAGAGGTTCAGAAAGCAAAGGAGAGACCTTGAGCTCTGCAAATCTGGAGACCCATTTGTTCAGCAAACTAATGTTGCTCAATTATTAGTGTTAGTCTGATCCTCTGCAAAATAAGTTTGAGGCTTTCTACTTAATTTTGGGTTGGTAAATTGTATGAGAGGGATGCCCTTTCAATTTCAGCAACAAGGGAAGGGGGTCTTGGAAATTATAGCGCCATCAATCTGTGACTGGAACCACAAGAAAGAAGAGGAGCTTTTCATCAACAACAGCTTCGTCAGCAACGAACCCACCTCTGTTCTTCATATGAGAAGAAGCCCGAGCCCACCCACTTCAGCATCCACTCTCTCCTCCTCCTTCAACGGCGGCGGCGGCGGCAACACCACGCCGCTTCTGCAGGAGACTTCGCCGGTGGGACCCGAACCTGACACGGCGGCGGCGCGCAGCAGCAAGGATGAGTGGGCCTGCGAGCTTCAGTCCATTCCCAGCGGCGGTCTGGAGGCCGTGACCGGATCGGGAGGCGAAAGATGCGGCGGTCTTGGGTTGGAGGACTGGGAGACTATGCTGTCCGAAACAGCGGCGTCTCCGGGTCAAGACCACTCGCTGCTCCGGTGGATCTCGGGCGACGTGGATGATGCGTCGTTCGGTCTCAAGCAGCTCTTGCAGAGTGGAAACAACAGTCACTCTCTTGAGTTAGACGGCAATGTGGGTCTGGGAATCGTCGATCAAGGTTCTGGTTTCGACCACATCGGAAGCAGCGTTTCGGGTCCGAATTTGGGGTTTTCCGGCGGTACTGGGTTCAATGGTGGTAATGGGAGGTTGGGTTTTGTGTCTGGCACTTCGGGGCCACTGAATTATAAGGTCTCGAATGTTGGGATGGTGAATAACAATGGCGCCAGCAGCAATCCAATTTTCACCAATTCAACTCTTCCTGTTTCGCTGCCTCATGGAATGGTTTATCAGAATCACCAGCAGTTTGAGAACCCAGATGAGAAGCCACAGATTCTGAACCCACAGCTGTATATGAACCAGCACCAGTCTCAGCTCCCTCATCAAAATCCAAACTTTTTCATGCCAGTGACTTATGCTCAGCAGGAACAGCACTTTCTTCAGTCCCAGCCCAAACGCCACAACCCAGGTGGCGGTGGAGGACTGGACCCAAGTTCTCAGATCCACCAAAAGGTACAATATTCCGATCCGGGCCATGAGTTTCTGCTCAGAAAGCAACATCTTCAGCAGCAGCCCCAGCCCCATTTTGGTAATTTTCCACCTGGAATGCAGTTTCTTCCTCAGCAGCACCACACTCAACCAAGGCCAGTAGTGGTGCCCAAACAGAAGGTGGATGGCGAAGAAATGGCGGCGGCCGTAGCTCACCAGAACCAGCAGCAGCAACTGCTACAGCATAGTTTGCTGGACCAACTCTATAAGGCCGCAGAAATGGTAGGTACTGGGAACTTTTCACACGCGCAGGCGATATTGGCGCGGCTCAATCACCAGCTCTCCCCTGTTGGAAAGCCCCTTCAGCGGGCTGCTTTCTATTTCAAGGAGGCTTTGCAACTCCTCCTTCTTATGAACAACCCAGCAACCTCTCCTCCACCAAGAACCCCGACACCTTTTGATGTCATCTTCAAGATGGGGGCTTACAAAGTTTTCTCTGAAGTGTCTCCGTTAATTCAGTTTGTCAATTTTACTTGCAACCAGGCTCTACTTGAGGCTGTATCCGAAGCTGATCAGATTCACATTGTTGATTTTGATATAGGGTTCGGCGCTCACTGGGCCTCCTTTATGCAGGAGCTTCCATTGAGGAATAGGGGTGGTACCTCCCCCTCTCTCAAAATCACTGCTTTTGCCTCTCCTTCTACTCATCACACAGTTGAGCTCAGTCTTATGCGTGATAATCTAACCCAATTCGCTGATGAGATTGGCATAGGTTTTGAGCTTGAAGTTGTTAACATTGATTTGTTGGACCAAAACTCATACTCACTGCCCTTTTTCCGAGCTAATGATAACGAGGCAGTTGCTGTGAATTTCCCAATTTGGTCTAGTTCAAATCAGCCGGCTGCTTTGCCCAATCTCCTTCGCTTTGTTAAACAGCTCTCTCCCAAAATTGTGGTGTCTTTGGATAGAGGGTGTGATAGAAGTGACCTTCCATTCCCACAGCACATTCTGCAGGCCCTCCAATCCTACATAAATCTCTTGGAATCTCTTGATGCGGTTAATGTTACTTCGGATGCTGTGAACAAGATTGAGAGGTTTCTCCTTCAGCCCAAGATTGAGAGCACTGTTTTGGGGCGTCTTCGAACCCCTGACAAAATGCCCCTCTGGAAGACGCTTTTTGCCTCGGCTGGTTTCACCCCATTATCCTTCAGTAACTTTACCGAGACTCAGGCGGAATGTGTGGTCAAGAGGAGTACCGCAAGAGGGTTTCATGTCGAGAAGCGTCAAGAGTCACTTGTGCTATGCTGGCAGCGTAGAGAGCTCATCTCAGCTTCAGCCTGGAGGTGCTGATAATGAGCAGCATTTTAAGACAAGCAGAGGGAGGTTGGTTTTTTGCAACTCACAATTTATGGCAGAGGTTTCCAGCTTACTCTACTCTGATATTATGTCAATAAATATTGAACTATGTTCTGAATTGGCACCTCTGTTATGACTTAATCCTTGTGATCAGTTATCGTGTTTGTGAGACTCTCCTTTGCAATATGTCTATCTAGTCTACACAGATTAGTATTCTTAGTAGGACTATCTAACAGGCAAGTCTAAGAGTCTTGTTTCTATTCGACTTGGATATTGCTGGTATGGTACTTTGATGTTTTAATTGGCAAGCTGCATTGTCTTCTGGTTCAGAGGGTGATAGTATGTTGTACACTCGGCAACAAATGAACTAGAAATGAATTATATTACTAGCTTTGAAATCAATTTGTGGTTATGCATATAGAATCAAAACAAGTTACCTGAGAATCTTAAACAAATTGTCAGTTATTTAAATAGAAGATCCATTTGCATAATATTTTGTTGCTTTGATCATACTCGTAATTACATCAAAAGTCATTTTGTGATTATTTGCCTTGCACTTTACACCCTTTGGTTTGTTTAGGAGGAGGAATATCATGCTCTTTGTGTATGTCCTATTGTCCTTCTAACTACCCTCAAGTTTAGTCAATTAGGGCTTCAAAATAACATCAAAAATTCCACACCAGGCAGGCAGGCACTTGCTTTCATTCTTTTGGTGTAGGATTCACTGTAATTTTGAGCTATTAGTCTCTCTCTTTTAGTCTCTGATGCCACTTGGTAGTTCGTAACAGCCGAATAATTAGTCTATGATGCCACTTAGTAGTCAGTAACAGTAAAATAAGTTGCTCTAGCGGTTCTCCTTTAACTAAAATGCTTAAGCCATAATTTTCTGGACAAAATGTAGAACAGTTAACCTAGTTTCTTAAATATAAAGCTTGCTCCTGTTACGCATGATCCACTCTAGAGAATGTGTGTTAGGTGTTACAGTACGGTCTTGGTTAAATTGACATGATGATATAGCTCGTTTTGGCCCTTTTCTATTAATTATGGATAAACTTGAATGTATCGGGAAGTTGGTGAACTGCCTCAACTTACTATTAGTCTTCAGTTTGGTTGGGAACGATTCCTCTTGCCACAACATATATTGGATTCAAGAGTTTGAGAAGCCTATTATTATTAGTATGTTATCGTTTGGGTCGTCCAAGACTCAACAATTGTTAGTATCAGGTCTTGAGTTTATCAGATTAGATTAGATACTTAGATAGTTACAACAGGTTAAAATAGAAAATTCCATTATAGTATTTTGCTCAGCTACTCTATGCTTATTGTCTCGATCACCCATAGTTGTTGCTGGGTCAAGCTTAGAATGTCTGTTTCACTTGGAGATCCCTTGATAACTTGTGTCATCCATTGTATCAGAAAATTTCGGTTTGTTACGTTGTTAAATTATTGATTAGAATTATTGATTAGGCAGTGTTAAATTGACAGTCTGATTACGTAACAGTCCATGTAAGCTTTTAGGGAGGTTTTAGACGTTCACATGTGTCTTAAGTATTCCTTATATTCAAACTGCGAGAGAGTGAAACAGGGTTTAGCTATCTTAATGATTGATTTGTTTGTTTATATTTCTGCTCAAACCCTCGTAAAGGTTAGTAGAAGTGCATAACATGGTTGGGTTGAAACTTGTCACACAATTGTCTGATAATGCTCTTTTTCTTTCTTTATTTATTTTGCATGTAATACACCAAACACGTAACGCGTCATTCTCCTTCTCTCCTATAAAAAGCAACATTTCTTTTTCTTTTCTTGTGCCCTAAACCCCCATATTTTAAATCTTAAGTTACAGTTCTTTCTATGTTCTTCATTATAATAACACAGTGCATTGTCTAATTTCCATTTTCTGGGATTAGTTTTTAGAACACCTACTAATCAAGCCACATGGCCCATGTTTGGTTGAGACACCCACTTGAGTCCTTTAATCTTTCTTAATAATTGTTGCTTTGGAGGCTTTTGTTTAATCTAATACTCATGATTATATAAACATTTATACATTGCATAATAAACCAAGAAATTCATACTAGAAAATTGAGGGAGAACATGCCAAGCATGGACAGGGACAAAGATTAATCACAGTTTATAATTTCTTCAAAGGCATTAACAATGGGAAACGTCGGTTTCATTGAAAACGAACTCCTATAAAAATACCTGCGAACAACCTCGATAATACCCAATAGATTTAGGGGATTTATTGGTCTGTTTTAGTTTAATTTGAAACCCAATGATTTTCAGTGTGTTTTTTTTTTCCTTCCATTTGGCTTAAAGAATGAGGTGTTTGTGCTTGTGGATTTTGTAATTCTTTTGTATGATTTTGTTTTTATGGAATTCTGATTATCTTAAACTGCATGGGACCCCCAAAGGGTGATTAACATTTTAGTAAAGGGAGCTTCATACTTTAATAAGATATTATAAAGATGGCTAGTTCTTATCGGTATTCTTAATTTCGAAAATTTTATTTAAGTTACATTTTTAATTTTTTTTTCTTCATAAGACCACCTTAACTTTTTTACTCATATAAGTCCATTTTATAAGTCAGATTTGTCATCTTATTTTTATACCATACCCAAAATACCCTCCTATCTTTCCACCAAAAATTAGTTTCTCTTTCCCCTTTGAAATATACATCTCTCTCTCTC
>NC_020495.1:0-1993 GCF_000184155.1 Fragaria vesca subsp. vesca | reverse complement strand
CTCTCTCTCTCTCTCTCTCTCTCTCTTCTCNCTCTCTCCTCTCTCTCTCTCTCTCTCTCTCTCTCTCTCTCTCTCTCTCTCTCTCTCTCTCCGGCAAGAAAACTGACCAGAACCTCATCGGAACCCTAAACCGACCCGAACCTGATCCCTCGCCGGAACCCTAAGCCTTAGGGGACTCCGCTGCCTTATACAACCTCTACGCTGTCTCCCTTCATCCCTGGTACATCATCGTCGCCTCCGTGTCCTCTATCTCATTGAAGTCCGGACCCGACTCGAACGTCGTCTCCCTTCTTATTCGACCTCGACCTCGACGCCTTCTGATTTGATCTGCTTGCTCTTCTCCCTTCTCCTCCTCCGACAAGGTTCAGCTTGCTCTTCTCCCTTAAGTCCTTGACCGCCAAGATGGACCCATCATACTCTCTCTCTCTCTTAGATCTTCTGCTAATTTGTGAAGGGACTCGTTCTACGGTTTAGCTATTGAATAACTCTTCTTTCATTCTTATATCAGTAGCTTTCCATGATAGTACATATGACATAAGTATATTTTTATCAGTGATAGTATATTTTCGTCTTTGTGATAGTATTTTTTAACACTGTGATAA
This sequence comes from Fragaria vesca subsp. vesca, assembly GCF_000184155.1. NCBI lineage: Eukaryota > Viridiplantae > Streptophyta > Magnoliopsida > Rosales > Rosaceae > Fragaria > Fragaria vesca. The sequence goes on along the minus strand of NC_020495.1, from coordinate 1,391 downwards.
TATATTTTGTATTATTTGACAGTGGATTTTATTATGCATAGTAGTAGTTTTTCTTTCTAACGGTAGTTGCTAATCTTTCTGACAGTAGTTGCTTTTGTTCCCGGCGGTAGTAGATTTTGTTGCCAACGGTAGTAGTTTTTGTTCTTGGCAATAGTAGCTTTTGTTGGCGACGGTAACAGCTTTTATTCCCGATGGTAGTAGTTTTTGTTCAAGCGGTAGTAGTTTTGTTACCGACGGTAGTAGCTTTTGCTGCCGACGGTAGTACCTCTTCTTGGTGGCGGTAGTAGCTTTTGTTGTAACTAGAAGTAGCTTTTATGATCGCCGGAAACCTCGCCAGAGGCTGGCCGGAAATGTAGACGGAGGACAACCGGAAAAGTCGCCGGAGACCTTGCCGGGGATCGACCGGAGACTTTTCCAGGGATGAGAGTGGTTGTTGACTTTTTACAAAAGTGACACTTTTGTTAATATAAGAGAGAATCTAATTTTTTGGTTGGATGACAGTCTGTAATTTTGTTGAACTTCAATACCTAATATAAAACTTTATTTAGTCTTGGTGGACTTATGTGAGTAAAAATGTTTGGGTAAACTTATGTGAAAGAAAATTAGTCAAAATAGACTTATATGTAATTGGTCATAATTTTAGAGCGAGTTAGGTTCCTCTTAGGTGTGGCTTTTGGTTGAACAAGACAGCATTGTAGGATATGTAGGCATGTCAATGTGAAATTTCCACATGAAAGAGATAGATGCTTATAATTCTCAATTTTTCATAGCATAAGTTGATGAAATGTGAGTGAAATCTGAGAGGGCCGCCCAGGTCCATGGCTCAAAACCCATGTAAGGCTGGAGAAATTTTTCTGTCCACCAGGAGGACTACGTCAGCATGCCTAGTGGTCCTCCTTGGCCAATAGGAAGCTGTCATGTAGTATTTTTTGACATGTCATAATAAGGTAAAACAATTATTGTATGTAACTTAAGTAAATTCAACTTAAAAAAATAAATTAAGTAAAACCAAACAAGATCAAACAAAAAAAAAACCACCCAGATCTAGATCTAGGGTTCATCTCATCTTCTTACCGAAAAGAAAAAAAAATAAAGATCTCCATGATAGTTCACTAAATTAAGATCACTCACTTAGTACTATAGACATTCTAGAAACTCTTTTATGAGGACATTGGGACATTGAAAGAAATGTGAAGGGTTTAATAATTATTTTGGAGCAGTTCAAACCCAGCTCCGAAGGCATACAAATCTCCTTATTGTTCAATTTAAGGTTTTTCTTTGCTCGTTTTTTCGACCTCCATCCTCTTTCAACTACCATGGAGATCTGGAATTTTTTTATTTCTTCTTTTTGGTTAAGGAGATGATGAAGCCTAGATCTGAGTTCTTTTTTT
>NC_020494.1:23262163-23292877 GCF_000184155.1 Fragaria vesca subsp. vesca | reverse complement strand
TTTGTAACCCTAATTTTGGCGAAAAAGACCAATTTGACCCCAACAAAAATTCTTCTTTTTTCTTCTTTTTTCTTCTCTCTCTCATCTCGATCACTCTCTCTCTCTTTCTTTTTTTTTTTTTTTTCTCTTAACCACCTCGTCTACTTCCTCTCACTCTCATCTCCTCTCCCACACATAAAGTTCAAACCAGAAAACCAATGGCTGCCTCACTCTCTCTACTCTCACACTCGTTCCCAACTACACCTTCGCAGTCGACTATCTCCACCCTCCTCAAACATCTTTTCCAATCTCCATTAGATTTTGAATTTCTGTGGGTGGGTGCACCGTACCTTTATTTCTGTGGTGGAGGCGGAGTCGACGATGGCGAGACGGAGGACCTTGTGGGTGGAGGTGGTTAGGGCTTAGTTAGGAATTGGTTATTTTATATATTGTTTTTGAATTTGAAATTGGGAATTAGGGTCTGGATTTAGGTGAGTTAGGGTTGAGGTGAGGAGGAATAGAGGGAGAAGCGGTAGTGGGCGGGGAGGTCGGCAATGATTTCCGGGATGGGTAAAGGTGGAAGTGGTGGATGAGTTAGGATTCAAAATATTGGTGGGGAGAGTGTAATCTTTACCGTTTGGGCTCGATAGGAAGTGGCAGAGGAGCTTAGGAAAAAAAGGAGGCGGTGAGTCGGGCATTGGTGGAGGTACGGTGTAAAAATGGGTTCTGATAAAAAGAGATAAAGGAAAAAAAAGTAAAAAAAAAAAAAGTAAAATGGTTCAAAATGATGCTTTTACCCTCCATGTGGGGGTAATACTCTGATAAGTAGGCCATCATTGTCTCCTCCACGTTGGCTGCTTACGTCATGATTTGAGAAAATTTGTAGTTTTGTTCAGATTTGATGAATTTTCAGAGTATAGGGGTACACATGATGAAAAAAAAAGAACAAGGGCACAACTGATAAGTGACCTAAATTTTAGGGTAGCACACTGAGTTTAATCCTTATTATTTTTTATATCAAATATAAGAAGATGATCAACACACAAGAATTTGTTTGTATCGTTAAAAAAAACACACAGGAATTTGTCGAGTACATATTAAAATTTAAGAGAAGTATGCATTTGAGTCAAGTAACACTCTGAGAAGTTCAAATCTCGATAAACAATACAGAAAACTGAACACTAAACTCCAGAACCCCAAGTAAGAGATCTTATTATTAGTTGGTCTTAGCACATAGTAAAATTTAAGATAAGTATGCATTAGAGTTAAGTAACACTCCGAGAAGTACAAATCTCGATGAACATGAAAGAATACAGAAAACTGAACACTAAACTCCAGAACCCCAAGTAAGAGATCTTATTATTAGTTGGTCTTATTCTGGCTTTATTTTGCTTATAGGTAAATTTCCAATCCGGGGCGCTTCATCTACTCGGGATTAACAACAGTGAGGAATGGTAATTTAACTCCTGTGTTTCTCAATCTTCTTCTGGAGTTCCTCCTTCCTGGCCCCGACAACTCTATCAATCACTTCTCCTTTCTTAATAAACACAAACGAAGGCATTGCCTGCACCCCAAACTCCATCGCCACATCCTGCATGCATCAATCCATCAACAACACAATGAATTAGACGACTATAGTAAACACTGTTAATTGTTACACTAATATTCTTATCAATAATTACCGGTAACTCGTCGACATCAAGCTTGACAAACTCGACGTCGGTGTACTTATCAGCATACTCTTTCAAGGCTGGCTCCATCGATCGACAAGGTCCGCACCATGTTGCCGTGAAATCAATCACCATCTTCATGCCAAATAACACCATAATTAGTGAAAAACCTAGCTTGCATACTGATTCATGCTCAATCAGAAGATTAAATTACCAGCTTGTTAGTTTGCTTAGAGGCAGTGAAATGGGTCTTCCATTGGTCCTTGGAGTGGAAGGACATGATGCGAGACTTCTTTCCATGTGATGATCCATCCGAGTCGTCGACAATGCTGTGGTTAGAGAGGTTGCTTCCCATATTTTCCTAACTCTGACTGGTTAGCTCTGCTATTTCCAGACTGAAAAGTTTTAGTAGAACAGGAAAGGTTTGATTCGTGTGTGTATTCAAATTGGGTGCCCATTGCTCTATTATATAGTCAGCCAGGAACTAGTGGCAACCCAGCATCGGATTCATCGGCCTTTTTCAAAAGACAAAAATTCACCACCAACGGTCTCTAAACTATTGTGTAATATGTTGCCTGAACTTTAAAAAATATCAAAGTCATACCCAAACATTAATTTTGGCATCAACGAGATACTTCCGTCTAATTTCTGTGACTGAACTGTTAATTTGCTAACGTGGCAACACATTGGTCCCAAAATAAAAGAACAAAATGGACTTTTTGGCCAGAAGTCAAATCTCAACTAAAAATTAAAACTCAAATACTGCAACTCCGAATTGGTTCTCTTTATCGAAAAAAACTCCAAATTGATTCTTCATCCTACTTTTTCCAGATCAAAGTCGGAGGAACATTAAAATACTTTGGATCCCCAAACCTTGCCAATGATTTTCCATATTGAGTCACTGACTGCGATGTACCAGTTGTGAAAAGAATAGCTGGGCAGAAACTTATCAGAGAGATTATTTGAATCGAATTCGGAGAAGAATGAAGCAGCCATCCAAGGACTCATTCGAAGCCGCATTCGAGGAGGAAGGAGACTGGTTATAAATTGAGCTAAATTGGAAAGAATGATGAAGTGACTGACGGAGAGGAGAGCGTCGGGATCGACGATACGGCGGAAGAGGTCGAGCTGGTGAATGCAGAGGCGCTGGAAGTCGGGGCCAGGCAAAACGATGCCGTTTTTCTGGTCGTTTTCGATGCGCTGCATGAAATGGACGGGGGAGGTGGAGGCTCTGCGGATGGCGGAGGCGATGGCGGAGGGGACCATGGAGTTGTTGGAGTCGGGGTGGCCATCGGAGGGGGTGTGGGTGACGTGGCGGATGGTTTGGGGGGAATAGGGGGAAGGAGGAGGGTAGAAGTGGAATTTGAGGGGTGTTGGTGAGTGATTGAAGAAGAGAGAAGCATTGGGTGGAGTTGGAGGAGGAGGTTCGGCAGTTGGTGTGGACATAGCTGGGTTGGTGACTGATTTTTTTTTTCTGGGTTTTTAGTAATTGTATAGTTGGATCTGTACTGTAATTCTTGTTGACAAGAACAAGAAGAACAAGAGGAAGGAGAAGACTGCATCTGAGGGTTTTAATTGTAATTGGCGGTAATCAGGATTCGTTTGAAAGAATAAGAACAAAGAGAAGCCAAAACGTGCAGATGTAAATCTCTGTTTCTGGCGTTGAACATGAAGAACAAGAACAAGAACAAGAACAAAAAAAAAAAAAAGAGAAGGGTAAATTGGTCAATTAACATTTTTTAGGTCTTTACGGTCCATCACAAAAATTTGATTGATGTATCTTGTTGATGTCAAAATCGGTATTAAGTTGGCTTTCACACAATAGTTTAGAAACCGTTGGTAAATTTTTGTCTTTTCAAAATCATTCAACTATTTTTGTCGACCGTCGATATTGGCCTTTCTATATAATAACAACTCTCAAATTTCAGTGTATGTACTATATATGTATTACCACACCATTTTTCTTTTCTTTATCCTGATGGAAGATGACTTGCGGCGCCGCTAATTAAGTTGACAATTTGGTGTGCTCCAGGAAGTTGAAAACGCAGAAGGAATAACCCTAATAAATAATCAAGGAGCAGACTGACGTCAAAACGATGCATCTCTGTTAATATTGGAGGAGTTTTTTTATATTTTTTTATCGGATATTGGAGAAGTTTTTAGAAGGATTATATTCTCCATTCATGCAATTAGTCTAAACATTGCTCAATTAACCAATTAGGGCCATTACTTGCTCTTCTATAGTCACATCCATGAACTTCTAGCAAAGCTGTAATCGAATAAGAAAAAGGAAATAAAAAACATAAAACAAAAAACAAAACTTCTGGCGAAAGAACTAAAAGTGTGATAGATCATAGATGCCTTCTCGCCTTCCACACATATTAGGAGTAGTCCCAAATTTTGCTTCGACAGAGAATCAGCAGAAAATAGTCATGTTTTAATATTTATAAATGCCGACGGTAGGCAGTCACCGACTGGCGTGGCCCTTGGGGAAAGCAAAACGTGAAGACCACTAACACTAAAAGGTTTATATTCCTGGACCAAGTATGTTATGGTTCACTTCATCTATATATGCTTCTCGCTCACCAGTCTATTCCATTTCCCTCCTTTTCTTTGCTGAAGCAAAAAATAAACGAGACACGAAAAAACAAAAACAAAAAAGATAACGAAGTGCCGAAACTTATCAATATAAATGGGCCTTGTAATAGAACGGAGACAGTATTCAATGACCCATTTCATCTCAAGATGATTCCATCAACAAAGACTAAAAGATCTAGTACTAGAGAAACGACCATAAAATAGAATCATACTGAGAAGTTAAGTTGCCTGCCACCATCCTGAAACATTGTCCAAGAAAACTAATGCAAAATCTATCCCTGGATGGTTTCGACCAAAACCCATTGGCTGAACTACAGAGAAACGAGAAAGTTCATGGATGATAAATCCGTCAACAGCAGCAAACCCATATCCAATACACTTTCCAACAAAAGCAGAAAACGTTTTCACCACCCACATGTAAAACTAGTAAGGAGCATCCTACCAAGAGTATGAGTACCGTTAAGAAGCAACTCCAATGTTAGCTGAGGCATGGCCATCTTGAGCTGAACCATGGTTGTTGTAAGACGGACCACCACCTCTACCGCCCCTTGCCCTATTGTAATTCCTTGAATAATAGTTTCCAGGCTGGTCATAAAACTGGTTCTGACCATTCTGGTAAGAACCACCTCCTCTGCCTCGGCCACCACGGCCATTAGAGTAACCTCTACGGCCTCCTCCACGGCCACCTCTTTGGTTTTGATACTGCCTACGTGGACCATTATGTTGCTCGAATTCTACATCTCTCTCATTATGCTCTACTTCTGTTTCTGGCTTGATTTGTTCATGTTGAACCAAGACAACCTCTGCAAAATTTTCGGTTTCAAATTCATCCTGCAAACCAAGAACCTCCCAAATTTTAATAACTTACAGACTAGTTTCCAGGAAGAAAAAATGTTAAACAGGATGAATTGACTTAAATGCTAAGCTGAGAGCACCTTCTGAACCTCCTCAACAGGACCCGATTGATTATCACCACTGTCATGTCCTTCTAGATTTGGCATCTCCTCACCCTACAGAGCATATAAAGAAGTCAGCACATGACTGTAAACATAACTATATTAATAACAAATATTTGCTTATATAGCCAATATTTCAAGTAATCTAACAATACACTCCAATGACTTACATTGCCGAACCATCTAGGCAGTATTTTAAAAATGCTGGTTGCAAACATCGTTCAGAGAATGTATAGCATGCAAAGAGATAGCTTAAGTCAAGAAGTGACGGAACATGAGATAGGTTGTGAACATAAACAGCAGATCAAGGGATGTATATCCCGGAGGATGTGAGTGGAAAAGGCACATCAACAAAGATATCTCTATTCATTATTCATAGTTAAATAAACCAAAAACAACCAAACACCATACTACATAAACAGACCTTGAAAATAAAGATAACCTCAGTACATTAAAAGGTATGTCAAGAAAAAAGAAAAAAAAAAAAAAAAATAAAGATGCTGCATTAGAAACCCTTGAATCCAAGATTTGGTCTGATCTCAATACAGTAGAACAAACCATCTCTCACATGCAAAGAAAACAATACCAATTCCAAGCGAGAGTCTCCAAAGCAGGTATCACGCTTCTGCTTATTTGAGCATTATATCCCTTAAAATATCACCTATAGAAATTTATCCCATTGCATAGTGAAATTCAACATAATTGTCCCCAATCAAAAGTCTCAAGTCATTTTCATTTGAAAACCAGGGATAATGAAACCATAAAAGTAGAGACTGCAATCCAGGAGATATATACAAGGAAGGCCCAAAACAAATAAACCAGGAGCACAGCATTAAATGTGTCCCACGGCAGCACTCAATTGGCAAACTAGACTGAAATAAAGGTAGTACACATCATCCCCAAATAAACTAAAGAGCACCATGAGATCCTAACATTAGATACTACGAGATCATCACATGATCAACTCCAGCAAAAAATTTGGCATGTGGAGAACTCGAGTAAAATGACTCGCATTCAGCCAAATGAAGTATGAGAAATATCCAAAGCAACAATTTTATATGGCCGAGAAGTTTAGGAAAAATTAGAGAAAGTCAGAGGTAAAGCAAGAACCTAGGAGCTTCAGTTGCATCATATCAAGAATTTGTTTTTAAAAACATTAAGAGGAACTAATGATATAAGACTTCTTATAATGTCGTTTATTTTATCACAGAAATGAATCAGACCAGTGGTGCAAATTGATATTAGGTTATTAGAACAACCTCTATCTGCATAGAGAAAACAACAGCCACCATTCCATTTATAACAAACTGGTTTCTAACAACAGCTAATTGGTTAAACCTTCATACAGGTTACAGTTTCTCTTCAACACAAACCAGTACAATTCAATTAGAACTAGAACCAGATCAAGCATGCTAAACTTTCAAGTTTCCAACAATTGCAATAAAAATATAAGCATGACTATAAACAGCTGTGCCACTATAAATGCTATGCTGTGAACAGTTGGTCTAAACATGGTTTATATGATTAGTATATAGCTTGTTAAGCATCAATTACTACTTGTCACTTTCTTCTGTTCATGTATTAAAGCATTAATCAACTCCAGGAGAAACTTCTACACAATATTTAGAGCACACAAAACCATATTCCAACAACCTTTTCTAATAATAAGAACAAACACCTCACACATGTATCACAATACATTAAGATCAGAATAATCATTTCCGATCACAATTATTCAAACTCTAAAACTATCAAGTTATACCTTCTGCTGCTGAAACTGTACAAATGAACTGTCCACATCCACACCCCTCACCTGAAACGGAGCAAAGTTTCCACCAGCAGCAGCTGCCATTGCCTCCGGAGCTTTCATTTCTGGAGTGATGGTAAAGTAGTCCGAAGCCATAATCTTACTAAGCCTCTCTCTCAAACTCACATCTGCAAAAATTAAAATCATCCATGTCAGCGAAAACCTACATAACAACACCAATGCAGTACTTAAACAATAAAAATGCCACGGAAGCTTTACATGTGACACTAGAATTAGGCTCAATTGGCTGGTCTGAGTTAGCGAGCCATAGCTTGGCGTGCTCAATGCAGCGCTGCAGAGCATTCTTGTGAGATAAGCCCGAAGCCACCGGCCTGGAGATCAACAAGCCACTGAGTGAGGAGAGCAAATCCAAGTCCTTCTCGGCGAGCATATCAGTGTCGTCATCAGTGACGGTGTCATAGGTCAAGCAGCACCCTCTCTCGTGGCTCCTGGTGAACATAATCGAGGTGAAGTCACTCTGCGTCTTGACATCGAACAACGAGCCAAAGTAGAGCAGGTTCAGAAGCTCCTCCACCGCCGCCTGGTGGTGGTTCTGCTCATCGACGTCGGCGGCGGATTCGCCGCTCTGCTGCACAGCATTGGGGGGAGTTTCGTGGTGTTCTTCGGGCTCAGTAGCGGCGGCGGCGGGAGGGGCGGTGACCTGGACGGCGAGGCTGATTTCCTCGGCGACGGCGACGGAGAGAGGCTGGCGAAGCTTCTCGAGCTCGTCGATGGAGGCAACGATGGCGGACTTGGTGCGGAGGACCTCGAGTTGCTCGTTGTTGAGGGTTTTGCCTTGGGCGAGAGACTCCTCCATCTGGCTGATGCGGTTCTGCTTCTTGCGGAGGCCGCGGATGCGCTTGTTGATGAGGCTGAGGACCGGGCCGTCGGAGACTTCGGAACTCGCCGTGGTTGCCATTGGAGTTCTTTTTGGTTGTTTCTACGGTTGGATTAGTGTTCGGTGGTGAATCGGAGCTTGGTTGGCCACCTGGCGGAGGCGGTGGCGAGGGTTTTGGGGGAGCGGCGATGGATAGAGATAGAGAGAGAGGGAGGGGTTGGGGGTTTGCTGCTGCTTTGGGGTTTGGAAATTTTGGGGTGACTGTAAGTCTTTTATTTTTAAGTCTAGCATTAAAAAGAGAAAATGAAAGAGGCGTAGCATTCTTCTAGAACTGGATCAATGGACATTTTACAAAGCCCAGAATGGAATAAGTCTATGCGTTTTGTGGCCCATTTTGTATCCAACTTGTCTTACCTTTGTTTTTCGATTTATAGCATCTCCAACCGTTATTGTATTAATTCTATATCATAGAGGAGGAAATCATAGATTTGTGTCACACGCTGCTGCGAACCACGTCGCCCCAAAAGGAACCGTGCCGCCTCCCTACCTTGCCACCAAACCAATCTACCTCAAGCTAGGCACAACTCCATTCGACTACAGATTGAGACCCAGCTTTCGCATCACAGATCTCATCGGATCAAAACGCAGACGTCGTCGTCGAAGAACGTCACAAATCTCTAGATGTGAATAGTCACGACACCCCCCACATCTCTCTCCCTTAGCCAAACCACACATCATAGCCCGCCCATCCTCTCTTTGGCAGAACCTAGGAGCATTAGATGATTGGATCCCAATTCCCCGCTCGGCAGCTGACCATTGACGCGGCAAGGCAAGAGCCAGGCCCGCCATCAAGGGATTCAAGGCGCTACCGAACATAGATGGAAGTTTGCAGGAAGGCGAAGGCGGCCTTTGGGTTTGGGAGAGAAAACTAGGATTGTGTATTGTGTTAAACTAGAGAGTCCATACTTGAACATACGCAAATTGGTTTTATTTTTCGGTGAAAGTTCGTTAAACCGGACCCAAAAGAATGCTGGAAGAATCCTTATTGAGCCTCGGAGCTAAGCTACCAAACTTTTTTACAGAAAAAAGAAAAAGATAAAACGGAGAATTGCTAATATAAACAAATTTCATGTGTGTATAGATGTTCATTTACATTTCAGTGTGTATAGACCATTCACTTGACTGATCTCAACTCATTCATCCATCTCTACGGGCCTATACATAGGTATTTTCGAGCAACTATAACCATATGGATTCTATTCTTGTATGATGTATAAAACATTATACATGGTATGGTATATTCAAAATCTAAGACTAGAACACCATCGGGGAAAAAAAAAAAAAAAACACAATTCCTAGACTAGAAGTATGCAATTATGACACATCTTACGGCTGAAAGGCCTGAGTTTGAAGGTATATATAAAACAGCGAACTCTTGAGAGTTGGGATTTGGTATAAACACAACCCAACCTGATGCGAAATAAGCATTTAACATGATATGAAGACCAACATTCTGTAACAAATTAGATTTTTGGATGGGTATTTGCCTTTCAGGAGCTCATAATTTTACATTCTTCAAACTCAACCCTACCTATTCATTTCAATGCTTCAATCGGATCAGGCCTGGAATCATTTACCAGTATAATATGACTTAATTTGAACTCGATTAATAGGACATAAAGCAGGAAAGAGGCTGGAGGTGAAACATGTTGTAGAACATCTTTTACTACCAAGTTATGAATACTTGTATGTAACTTGTATTTGTCCACATTTACCAATCACCGCTGAAAGAAAACCAAACAAATCCTCACACCAAAACTCATCTTCGATTTCTTTGGTAAACAACTCAGCTGCACTAGTTCTAACTGGTGAAGGGGAAGGTATTCATTCTGAGTAGCAAAAGGAGCTGACCTTCACAGTTTTGTACCCTCATTATCTGATGGCCCAAGCAACGAGCGTATCAATCAAAACTTGTAACAATTTTGAAGAAGCTCCTAAGTGATCACATTTTCATTTGAATTTGCCGATCGATATGTATTAGGAACTCAGCATATGAGAGGCCATTCAAGCTCTTGTCTTCTACGATATAAGAGAAGAAAAGCATCCCTGGGGAAGAAAAAATGGAGGAACTGAATGCATCAACTACTAACATCCAATACAAATTACTTTATGAGATCAGATGTTGCACTGACCAGACACAAACCCTCCTTTACTCTGATAACAGTGATGACACAAAAAGAGGCACCACACTTCTGCCTTGCATACATTACGTGAACAAAATTTATGCAGTTACCTCGCTATGTTATATTCATCCAGTTGGTCGTAGTTTCACATTTATTTCTAATTTAGTATGTGTTGATGCCCAACAAATGAGATGATTGGGCAAGGGCAGCTACGTAGAAATGAAAAAGGAAAAAGATCTGACTGAGACAACCTAATATGAAGGAACAAATATGATGCAAAGGATATAATCTGGATGCTGTTATTATAACATAATAGTCGCCCAGAAGCAGAAGTTTTTTTTTTATAAAAGCGCTTTGTAAAACACTGACCTGATGGCAATTAAAGATAGCAAGACATATTTGTCTGATTCTTTCTGGTAAGAAACTAAAGAGCAGCAGGTTGCCAGGTCTAAGACCATGGCAATCCTAGCAAGACCCGAGGGCAACTACCACCTGGGTGCTGACTGGCCCAAAGTGATATAGAGGAAAAAGTAGTATATACACCAGAAGTAAAAAAATATAGAAACATACCGAAGGTAGGAACATCTTTGGCGTCGTATCTCATTTATCAAATTATTTAGTTTCAAACCTATAGGCGTTGTAATATTCCACCAAAGATCATTGTAGTTCTTTGCATTGTCGGTAACAGCAGAGAAAGGGTAATAATAATAGATCTGGAGCAAAATAGGAAAAGAAGCAAAGTTAAACCCTAAAGTATGCCAAATTTGCATGTAGAAGATCGTTGGCTACCGCCATTTTTTGAAAAGGTTTGGCTAAAATATCAACAACTACTACAGATTTATGGCTGATGTCTAACACGATATAAGCACAATATAAAACAACCTTACTGTTACCTCTCCTGGAATGTGTTTATACAATATAAACTCAAACATTATACTTAAAATAAGGTCCGGCTCTATATGCTGGAAAAAAAAATTTGTTTGCAATATGTTACACCAATCCAACCAACTCCCAAGTACAACAACAATGTCACAAATACAAGATCTCAGCAATGAAGATAGACATTGACTACCAAGAATAGAACAGCTACCAGAACAAGACTAAAAGAGCATTAATATACCTGTATTAACCATACTACATTCTCGCTGTAAATGTCATTGTTAACAAACCAACTAGCCAGTTGATCCCACTCACTTTGTTTTCTCCCATAAACTGAAATCCTGTACTCTGCCATCTGCAAAAAGAGAAATTCATTATCAGACATGCATAAATGATCAATGCAAGCAAATCTTCCTATAAAATGTTAAAGAGGGATAACCTGGTATTTCATGGCTTCGAGATCTTTCAAAACTTCCTTTGTTACTTATGCTAAAAATCGTCCTGCAATTGTACACATGAATAAAACATTAACTTTACAAGACAAGTCCAGCTGAAGAGATTGAAATGCTATGCACTTCAATCTATATAAGATAATAATAGATTATCAAAGGTAAATCAACCAAGACCTAACAAGAATATGCACAAGTATGATATCCTGATTTTAACAGTTTAACTTTCAAAATGATCATACCTTGGATTAGATTGTCTCGCTTCCAGAATATCTCTCTGAGACTGCTCCGGCCACATGGATTATACTTCAGGTTGAACTTGTCAAATCGATGAAAAGTAGTCTTATCCGCATGAACATCCAATAAGTCAACATTCAGATCATACCTAAAATAAGGAAAAACCAATGTGCATGAGAGAGAGCTTTAATTATTCATAGATAAACAGTTTCAGGAAGAGCAATATTTACCCTGTCAAGTCCAAACTCTTAAAAACTTCCTTAAGTGTAAGATGTTTTCCATCTCTGAATATGACTACCGGGCAATCCAAGTTGATTCTCATAGTTAGTAGTTAGAAACTTCAACAGTCACAGAGATATGAAAAGATTGAATCTGTAACTATATCAAGTTCACTGAAACAAACTAAAAGGAACATAGTTTTCTACCTCATCAGATGCTTCTGGTTCATGCAAGCAGAGTGATGCACATGTGTATCAACTCTCCGTGTAGTTTATCGAACTAGATTCTTCAAACTTGAAAGAGAAAGATGGATACCATGATTTTCACAACAGGAGCAACTGAACAAGATCGAGATCCAGTATGCAGAGATGCAAAACAGAACAAATAGGGGGATTTTGGAAAACGAAACGAAATATGATTAAGGCAAAATGCACTTCTTTCAAATGGTACATCACCAACGCACATCTGATGTGCTAATAGATAAATATTATTTTGGAAAAAGCCCTAAACAAATTAGTAGTAACTGCTGTGCTTACATCCCTACAGCAGAATTGATGACCTGGAAGGTGGTCTCATCAAGCGGACAGAATCCTCGTGACAGCGAATTAGCAGAGAAGCGGGGGTTATTACTAGTACTAGTATCACATATTTTGATCGTGAACTTACACCAAATAAGTTTACAGATGTTAGTCATGCCAATATCCCACAGCAAAGCCAAGCGGTGGTCGTCCTCGTCCTTCCTGATCTGGAACAACCGTGGAAACCAATCTCGGCAATCAACTGATGCTCCTGGTAATGGCCGATAAGCATGAGGCATCACCTTCCCGTCATTCGGGAGACCCTTAACTGGTTCTGGGAGCCATTGACCCTTTTCAATATCAAAAACATATATTCCAGGAACCACCTCATCCCGCAGTACAACCTCCCTCCACCCTATTATCTTGGCTTCTTCTTCTTCTCCCGGTTTTGGTTTCCGTTTTGGACTCCTGGTGCCAAAAGAAAACAAGTAGCGATCGTTGAAGAGCACCGCGCCAGGAGACCAATTACCCCACAAGTTGTCATCAAGCGCATCCTCGTCCCACTTTTGTGACTCCAAATCATACGAGAGCATGACATGGGGATGGTAGGCTCCACCCCGTAAAGAGTAGACGTATAGTTTTTCTTAGTAAGACCAAGAAGACGTAGCCTATGTAATAATCCCTTGGGCCTGGGGTTGGCACCTTGTGGCGGTACCGGCAACTTCTCCAATGTCATGTCTACTCCGGGACGGAATCGGTAGACTGTAGGTCCAACACAATAAGCATAACCATCATGGCCAAGAGCTACTCCTCCCCCAAATTGAGCGTCTACAAGTTTCCCACCTCCTAAGAGCCATTCGTCTACTCCCATATCCAAATTACTCAAGTCTATGTGACGAAATCCAACAGATTCATCTTGCATATGCTTGAGTGTATACCCATCTCCACCAATCAGATACGCACAGGAATTTACAACAGCAAGGTTGTTAGTAGGCGAAAATGAATCGGGAAGAGGGAGTCGTCTGACTCTATCTGTTTCAGATTCACATCCAATCACCTCATTGGCAGATGATAGGGCTGATTCCATCAGCGACTTCTCCTCAATCACATACCAAAAATCCTTCAAGAATCCTGCTACCCTTACGTAGATTAGCCTGTCCTTTAGGCTTTCTCCAGCCAGTGCGACTGCGCCTATAGTCATGGTCCCTTTGATTCTTCTAACGTAAGTATTTTGTTTTCTTCTTTTCTGAGAGATGGAGGCTTTTGTTTTCTCTGAGAGATAGATGGAGGCGTTAGGGATTCATCCTACTCTCTTTTATAGGGATTTGGGGGCAATCTTATTCCTATTCCTTTTCTTATTCCTTATCCCGTTTTCTTTTGGACTCAATTTGGAGAATTTTTTTATTTTTATTTTTTTTTGTTTTTTTTTGTTTAAGGAAGATATACAAGTATCTTATATTTCATCAAAATTTCTTTTTCCCTCTCGGACGTGATATTTCGATTATTTCCTTTCCTAAAAATCAATTATTTCGATATTGAAAAGATTCTTCTCCAAATCTAACCAATAAACAGATTATTCTCCCGAACTAACATTTTCAAAAATGATTATTCTAATTTGTTTTCATTTGCTTCAATATGAAAAATTTGTGTGTTCTTTTGTCCAGGTACGAGCAGCTTTTACAACAAGGAAAACTTTCAGAGGTAAAATTCGCATTTCTCTATAGTCTAATTTGAGCTGTTAGAATTTCAATTGCCAAGTTTCCAGTCGTTTAATTTTTGGTTTTTGCATGGCTTGATTTATTGTTCATCAGCAAAATGTGGAATTAGGATTGAAAGTTTGCAATTCCGTTCATATGTAAAGCTCAGTAATGAATTGTATTTGTACCCAAGTCTACAACTTTATGAATGCTAAAACAGCTGTCACTTTTTTTTTTTGAAAGCCGGCTTCCACATGAAGCTTTATTTTGCTGTATGTGTGTTGTTAATTAACATGATTTGATCCGTATTTATGCGTCATGTTTGACGATGTCTAATTGTCGTTGTGTTTTATAGTTGCTGGGCATAAGAAGAGCACTGAAGTGGAAAGCAATGATACTGATGATGATTGATGAACAACCTACTGATAGTTAAGGAACCAGTTGTCAAGGATACTCGACCTGTTTGAGGGTAAATTTACACCCCCTAGATTTGTAGCGTATCGAACAAGTTATGTGGTTCGTCGTGGATATGATTGAGTATCTTTGAAGATATTCGTTATTGAGGCTAAACCAAGCCTACTTGGAGATCAAGCCATTTTGGTGTAAATATGGGATATTATCGATATATCACGGATCCGGGGTAGTTAATGGAGGATTGTTTGGTTACCAAGATTGAGTTAGAATAAAGGATTTGCATTCAAGGAGTCTTAGACGTGTGCTATGCTAGTAAGGAAGGTTTTGTTACCTTTGTGATTAAGGAAGATATATGGTTTTATCTAAGAAGGAAGTTAATCATCCTTGATTCTTTGTTTCTCAAGAGAAGCCTAATACGTGCATGATCTTTGGTCATATGAGGATTATATTCCTTAATTGCGCTTGAATGCATAAAGGTGATATACATGCACGTCCGAGTTGGAAGAGTCATAAAGCAATCTCTTTGCGTAGAAGATGACATCGAGAAAATCTTCAAGAATTATGTATTGAGGTAAATATCTTTACCTAGACTTCGTATCTAGTCTGATATGCGAAGCGATACCTGCGGTTCAATTCAGTAGATATATTTCTTTTCCATTGGGTAATTATTGGCGGAAGATTTGTAGGATATCTCAAAGATATTGTGTCAGAGGGCTCGGTTAGGAAAATATATTTCTAGATTCAATTAGATATTCGATTGTTTCAGAGACAAGTCATTCGCAAACCCTAGCCACCCAATTTCATATAAGGAGGTCAAGGTGAATGAGAATAAACCCCGACAATTCAACAAAATTCTGCATCACTGCAAATTGGACGCCTCCCTAGGAGCACCTAATTTACCAAAAAAGCCTCTCCAAGGAGCACCACCAAAGCCTCATTGCGAGCAAATCCCGCTTCACTCACCAAGCCTCATCCTACTCTCTTTTATAGGGATTTGGGGCCTAGTCTTTATCCCGTTTTCTTTTGGATTGGAGAATTTTTTATTTTTTATTTTTTTCGGTAAGAAAGATATACACGTATCTTAGATTTCATTAAATTTTCTTTTTCCGTCAAGGAGGTGATATTTCGATTATTTCCGATCCTTTCCTAAAAATCGATTATTTCGATATCAAAAGATACTTCTCTAAATAAGGAACAAAAAAAAAAATACTTCTCTAAATGTAACCAATAAAAAGGCCCTAAATAGATTATTCTTCAAAACAAACATTTAAAAAAAATATTATTCTAATTTGTTTTCATTTGCTTCAATTTGAAGAATTTGTGGTTCTTTTGTCTAGGCACGAGCAACTTTTACAAGAAGGAAAACTTTCAGAGGTAAAATTCGCATTTCTCTGTAGTCTAATTTGAGCTGTTAGATTTCCGTTATTAAGCTCGATCTACATCTTCAATTGCCAAGTTTCCAGTTGTTTAATTTTTTGTTTTTGCGTGGCTTGATTTATTGTTCGTCAGCAAAATGTGGAATTGGGATTGAAAGTTTGCAATTCCGTTCATATGTAAAGCTCAGTAATGAATTGTATTTGTACCCAAGTCTACAACTTTATGAATGCTAAGCTGTCACTTTTTATTTTTGAAAGCCGGCTTCCACATGAAGCTTTATTTTGCTGTATGTGTGTTGTTAACATGATTTGATCCATATTTATGCGTCATGTTTGATGATTATTGTCTAATTGTCGTTGTTAGTTGCTGGGCATAAGAAGAGCACTGAAGTGGAAAGCAATGATACTGATGATGAACAACCTAGTGATAGTTAAGGAACCAGTTGTCAAGGATACTCGACCACAAGGAAGGTTGGTGTGATTCTTATGGAGTTCTGTCGGATATCAAATCATCCTCGGTTGCAATGTCAGACAATCAACACCAGTCAGTGGTTTTTGGAATTCTACAATGTCAGTAGTTTCGTCAGTTTCTCGTCATTGTTCATACTGGGGGGCTACAAAGCTGCGAATCATATCCAAACTTATGCACGCCTATTACAAACAACTTTTTGAGTTGTTCTTAGAGAGCACAATGAGTTTTGGAGCTACCACAACGACAGAGTTGACGACAGTTCAAGAAGAGTACATCTTTGGCGAAACGTTCAAAGCGACAACACAAGTCTTATTGTGTTTGATCACCACAAGGAGCTTGTAGTATCATGGAGCCAAATTAATGCAAGCATACAAGGATGTCAGTTCAACTCTACACAATCAGCTCAATTACAACAGGTGCTACAAAGAGAAGGCAATCTGAGGCTCAAAGATCGAGTTTAATCGGCTTACGCTCATTCCAACAGTTAACCAGTTTGTGGTTTACATTCGCCATACCCAATTAAACTGGGGGGCTACACTATACACATTCTGCCAATTCCTGTGGCAAAATTTTCGAAACTTTTCGAGTTTTGAATTATCTTTTCATTCTTTGAAAATTATACAGCGCACCCGGGTGTATCCACCGTTCATTTTGACCCGACCAAAAAAAAAAAAAAATTAAACGGTGGAGATGACGGGTGCGCCGCGCACCCGGGTGCGTCTGCGGTTTTAATCTTTATCTCATGTTTTCCGGGACATTCGACTTGCCTCTTAGGCTTATTAGCGGCAACAGTTGTCAGGAGACACTGGTTCTTGAGGACACTTTACCGAGCTTTCTGGAAGTCTAAATCAAGCATCCATGGCTTCAAAATACGTTCTACTGATGACAAGGTTCAGTTTCAGCTGCTATATTGCTCAGAAGTCATAAGGGAAGGTCATGGAATTCATCATGCAAGTCGGTCCCTTCAATGAGGAAATCTGGAAATTTTCAAAGTTGGCTTCCTCTGAGGCATTTTCGTGGCTCATTCGCGCTTCCTTGAAAGGGTTCAATGTCTGTTCTCCCTACACTATTTTTGATCCATGATATTGGACTGCAAATCTGAAAAATAATCATGCCATTCGCTGCTTTGAAGCATGAGTTATGAGCTCCAGAAGTCGACACCTTAAAACAGCCTTTTTTCCAGAAACTTAACTACATTGAGTTTTGTGGCTTTACTTCTTTGTCTTAACGTGCACCTATCGCTGAGGTACTGAATTATAAATCAACATGTGATTTCATAGAGCATTTTGAGTTCAAGAATCATCCAGAGGCCATGGAACGATCAAGATACAAGTTCAAGAAGTCAGCCAAGTAATAAGCAAAAGCTGGAAATTTCAGAAAATGGCTTTCTTGGTTTGTGAGACAATTCACGCCATCTTCCAAGGTTCTTTTTGCTGTTCGCTCTACCATATATTCAAGTACATATATTGTACTACATTCCCAGGTCAAGAAACTGATCAGAAACATCAACGGAGCATGGCGCAAATCGTGCCTAAAGTTGGCATCCTGAGCGACAAAATTTCACAAAGCTTTTTGTGGAGTTGGTTTCTTGGCTTCTTGGAAGTTTCTCATGAAGGAGTTGGTTCAATTCCACTACCACAATATCATACATCAATGTTCCATCATAAAAGACCAGTAAGTGGTTGATACAAGCTCATTCTATTCATTTGAAGTTGGCTTCATGAAATGTGCCTACTTTGAGGCTAAGTTCTACTTCGATTTGGTTACAGTTGCATCTTTTAGCAGCAAAAAGTCCTTTTAAATCTATGCATTCAGCCAACGGAACATAAGAATTGTGAAGCTTCCGCGCGTCTGACACAATGGGAGAGCCAGCAAAGTCTCTAATGAAGAAACCAACAACTGATGAATTAGATGTTACTGAGCGGTCAAAGTTTAGCTTGAATCAATTAGGAGCTGGGGAATCCATCTAATGGTCTCCAGATTTCTAGGAGAGCTGGAGGAAATCTTTCTGTTGATGAGACGATATGCAAAGCCTGTAGTAGCTGCAGCATGCACAAAGCTGAAGGATTAACTTGAGCAGACCGGAAAATAACATTGTTTCTCGCCTTCCAAATCTTAGGAGCTGGGGAATCCATCTAATGGTCTCCAGATTTCTAGGAGAGCTGGAGGAAATCTTTATGTTGATGAGACGATATGCAGAGCCTGTAGTAGCTGCAGCATGCACAATAACTGAAGGATTAACTTGAGCAGACCGGAAAATAACATTGTTTCTCGCCTTCCAAATCTGCCAACACACTAACAAGTTGTCTTCAATAGTAAGAGGTTGACCATTCTGATAAATAGAGACCAGTCAATCCTCACAATTGGAGGAGGAGGATGGGTTAGGCAAGTGGTTGACCATATCCCACACAGCAGTGGCCATCGTGCAGGAAGAGAACAAATGATTGAGGTCCTCAACTCCAACTCTTGAACCAAAAGGAGCACAAGAGCTATCAATCGTATTCATAAAACGAGCTAAAAAAGCTCTTGTTTTTAATCTGCCCCTAATTAGCAACCAAGAAAAAAATCTTAGTTTTTAGGGGAATATTCAACTTCCAGATCTTTTTCAACAAATCTGCCTTAGAATGAGCAGGCAATTTATATTGCACATGAGTAGCAGACGTAATAGAAAATGTTCCATTTGGAGTAGGACCCCAAATAAATTCGTCATCATAATCATTCAAAGGGATATTAATAGCAGAAATGTCATCAGTAATATCTTTGTCAAGAACAGAATAAAGTTTATCTATATTCCAAGAGCCGTCCTGAATAAAGTCTACCAGTTTATAACTTAACAAATAAAATTAGAAACTTCATTTTCCAATCAAAATTGAGGGTTTTTGGCCAAAATCGCATGTTCTTATTATTCAACAAATATTTTCTCACTCAAATCATATATTTTGAAGACCACTCGAATTGACAAAACTCAAAAATCTCGACTCAGATTTTTTATAAGATTTTTCAAATATGTTTATTTTGGATCCGGCTTGTCTGCTTGGACAAGTATTGCTTGGATCTGCTTGGACATGACTCTAGGCTGACACGTCATTTCTTAGCAATTCAACGGACAATGATCAAATAACTCTAAAAACGCAAATTTACATCAAACATAACACATCATACTCCGTCTCTCCCGTCGAGTCCATCTGCAGATGTGGAGGTGGTGATTGTACGACGCCGGCAAGAGGGCAAGTCGAGCAACACCGTCTCTGCCTCGCCTATCTGAACTCGTCGATTCCGACTCCACTTTCGACTCCGCTGCGCGCAGGAGGTCGTGCCGCTGAGCTAAAACACCACCAATCGGAGGTGGAGGAGGTGATTTGATTGATTCATTGGTTTTGGTTTCTGGGTATTTGATTTTTAGTTCTGGGTCTTTTGTTCTAATTGTGTTAGCTTTATTGTGTTCTAATTCTTCAAATTAGAGAATTGGAGTGGGACTCTAAAATTTAGGGGTGAGAGAGGATTAAAGTGTTACCTTGATTTTGTGATGGTTAAAGCT
The DNA here is from genome assembly GCF_000184155.1 of Fragaria vesca subsp. vesca. NCBI lineage: Eukaryota > Viridiplantae > Streptophyta > Magnoliopsida > Rosales > Rosaceae > Fragaria > Fragaria vesca. The sequence goes on along the minus strand of NC_020494.1, from coordinate 23,273,047 downwards.
TTTGGGTTCGTAATTATACTCCAAGCTTTAAGGATCCTTGTGTACCAATTCTAATTATGTTTTTTATCTTGGGACTTTGATTTCTCTCAAAATGATTCATTTTTAGTTCAAAAGGAACAAGCTTTAGATTTCTGTTGGGCATTCATGAATTCTTGTTTGTTAGTTCATGCGGGATGGTATGGTATGGGATGAGATGTGAGAGGAGAGAGAGAGAGAGAGAGAAGAAGAAGAAGAAGAAGAAGAAGAAGAAGAAGAAGAAGACAAGAACGGATGGGATATGTGGAGAGAGATCCGGTGCTGCACATGGAAGTTTGCATTTCTGGACAGATGAATTTTAACCCTTGGATTTGTATTAGATGACGTGTCAGCATAACAGTAAAACCCAAGCAGATCCAAGCAATGCTTTCTCCAAGCAGAGAAGCTAAATCCGTTTATTTTCACACAATTTTTCTAAAGATTTAGTTTAAAGCCCAAAAAAAAAACCCAGACCTTGGGCCCCCATTTGGACAAAAACAAGCCCACAAAGCTGTTTATACTTCCACTCTAGTCCAACACAGTAGTGTTCCGTTGTCAGTGAAATCGAAAGGCGGTGGCGGGCGGCGAATGTGAGCTGAGCGAGAAGAAGGAGATGACGCCATGGGAGCAGTACTCTGCCGTCATCAGCATCCCTCGCTTCGACTACGACGCCCCTTCTTCTCTTCTTCACCACTCCCACTCCGGCTTCCTCATCACCTGCCCCATCAGTCTGTAACCATCTCTCTCCTCCTTCTAATCTCTTGCTTCATTTTTTGATACTTCTAAAACCCTAAATCCTAATCTATCGCCGTTCTTTTCGTTTTCCAAAGCGCGAGAAAAGCGCCACTAAAGAAGCAATCTCCCTCTACGCAAAGGTAAAAGCAATCTCCGATTCTGTAATGTAATCGCTGTATTAACCTTCTTAGCCATGAATGGTTAAAATGTTCTTCTGTTTCTTTATTTACTACAGTACATTCAGTAATAATAGCGGTAATGAAGAAAATTCGGTTTCTAAAAGAAGGAAGATTTCGGAGGAAAATGTGGATGGTGATTGCGGTAACGGTAGTGAAGGTATGAGTTGGCAGAGTTGCAGTTGTTTTTATGCTTTTCGGTTTTTGTTGTGATGGGAATTGTTTGTGATCACTGTGACAGGTTGTGACAGGTGATGTGGAAGAAGGTGCTTGCTCTACTGTGAAGGTGAATACAGATGGAGAGACAGGTCCTCTTCTTAAGCTGGTTAAGCTGACAAAGAGTGGTTTGCTTCTCTTCGTTTTCGGCAAAAGTGTTTCTCCTGATGTCGTTGGGATTGTTTTGAGGATTGTTCAGTCTGGGGAATCAGGGAGCTCTGCTTCACTCCTGTGAGTATATAATTTGGCTGTTTTTCGGTCACATGCTTTTTTATAGAGACAGTTTATGCGTGTAGTTTCTAGAATTTGTTATAAAGTATTAAGCTTCATGTATGTTGTATTTTTAGATTAGCTATACCTGCATTTACCGAGCTGCATTCAAAGTCGGTTGCTTTTCTAGTGCTCTGTCAACAGGAGGACTAATGCATAAAAAGAAGAAAGATACGAGAGCTATAACAAATCATAAAGCTGCAGTACGGTATAATAAATCCTAGCCAGTCTGTTGGTTGAGCCTAACTCGTTGTTGAAGTTGTGCATCGTATTCTGTTATTTTCGTATGTTGATGGCTTTTCTGATTATCAACTTGAAGAGAGGAAGAAGTAGACCAAGATGCAACTTCAAAATTATACCAAGTACTAAAGAGAGAGGAGCGGAGGCTAAGCCTTAATTGTATTTGAACTGACCTTTCAAACATACTTCCTATTATCTCCTAGCTCAAGTTAGCATTCATTAATTAAAGAGTATAGCAGAAGGGGTCCAGTTTTTGGGTATAACAAGTCTGCTTGCTTTGTAAGTTTTGGGTATGTACTATAAACAGTATTAACAATTTACAGTTCTTTGGTGCAGTTGGTGTAATCGCATTTTCCCAATCCAAGCTACTTTGTAGTTTTGAAGGAAAGGAACTGCAAAGTTGTATCAAATCTTGTTCTTCAATTTGTGAAAGATAATCAAAAGCGGCCCATAAAGGTGAAACCAATCCCTCTGTTACCAGCTTTGATATTTATTGGTAAGGATAATTGTGAGAAGTCTGTCGTAGACATTGTTTGCTTTTTACCATCTAAATGTTGTCTGGGGCTCTAAATGGATATATGCAAATCAACTGTTACTTGTGATATATCAAAAACAAAAGAAGTACAACAATTTTCTTTCAGTCTTTTTTCCTCTCCTGTCTAAGTAAATCAGCTGTTAGCTTTGGTAAGAAAACAATTTTCTATGCTTGGTGCATTTGATACATTGGTATGCTGTTATCAAATTGTGATCTGTGAAACAGTGCTTTGTCACTAGGAGGACTAATGCATAGAAAGAAGAAAGATGTGAAGTATAACAAATCATAAAGCTGCAGTACAGTATAATAAATCCTAGCCGGTCTGTTGGTTGAGCCTAGTTAAAGAACTCGTTGTTGAAGTTGTGCTTCGTATTCTGTTATTTTCGTATGTTGATGACTTTTTCGATCATCAACTCGGAGAGAGGAAGAAGTAGACCAAGATGCAACTTTAAAATTATGGAAAATTATGGACAATGTATTTTTATTTTCTTTTGAGTATTTTGTTAAATTTTGGAAGGTCTTGGCCTAGTTCCTCGTTTCACAAGGAATTCTGTACCCAATTTTATTGGGAATTGTCAATTGTACATTGCACTGAAAAAATACATCTTTTAGGCTCGGATGCGTAAGGTACCCCAATTAGGCCTTGGGCCCGTATTTGTACCAAAAAAGAAGCCCAAAAAGCTGTTAGAAACCCTAAGGCAAGAACATATCCCTATTTGCACAAGGAGATATATATTGTCGGTGTCCCTCTCTTATTTAAACCCCAAATCGAAGCCGCAGAACAGCATACGAGTTTTGATCATAACCCAAAAGGTATAATGGTTTCGAATCCTTCATCAAGGCTTGAATCAAGGCTAGAAGAGGAGGGAAGGAGGGAAGTTTTTTACCGTGAACCTGTTAGGCCTCAACGATCTCTTGAAAGTTTCGAATATCTCATATACATCAAACGTCAAGACTTTATCGAGAAGTACAGTATTGCAACTGTACAAGTGTGCAACAGCGATGCTGAAGCTACAAGACATTGGGACACTCAAACGAGGCACGATGAAAAAGTTTTCATACATCCACAGCGTTGTAGGAAGATACAGGGAGGAACATACTGGCTGATTTTTCCAAAGGTCATCAGACACATCAAGGTGTGGATGGATGAACATACCAAGGGACAAGTTACGGATGAAGCAATGTGGAACATCTTGAGCAAAGTTGGGCAACACATGACATATTTGGTAGAAGTTGACCGGCCCCATGGCAATTTGTTTCAAGGTATAGGAGTGACTACTGATTTTCAGCCTCTCTTTTTAAATTTGGGGCGTGAAACAGGACCACTCGTATACCAAAGTGATGCCAAAGCCTTGCGTGATGACATTCTTGGAAAAGTTAAGTTGCGGGACGAGGACTCACAGAAGCATGTTGAGAATTGGTGGTCTTTTCTGTCCAAGAGTTGTGCAGATACTTCACCACGGCACCACCTTTCCTTCCTCATGATTATACTGGCGACCACCTAAAGTTTGTCTTTTACTATCCAAGCTTCTGGGATAGCAACAACAAACTTTGATTTCTAGCGAATATATATCAGCTATGCACAACCGCTGACTCGCAATCCCAGTACAATCTGTTGAACTCTCCAAAATTTGAAGCATCTCTAGGTCAGCACTATTGGAATTGGTCAGCAGAATTGACTCACGGAGCCCTTGCTCTCAACGAAGTGTGCCTATTTGGTTCTAGTAAAGGAATCTACAGGGAAGTGTACGACCCACATACCAATACAATAGTCCAATCTCCGGCATCCATTGTGATCTTCGCACACAATTACGTTAGACACCGGCATATGGAGGCACAGAACTATAACAAGGTGCATGGCTTACCAGATGGAGGCAAGTAATATTCTTATTGAATTATATATACGATTTCCCTCTTTGATTGAACGAATCTACGAAGCCTTCTACATTGCCGTGGTGTTTGGTGGCTACTCCCATTCCAAGTTCCCCATTGGCGATATATTAACCGGACGATTATAGGATTGCCTTTCGTATCTTTCGTATATTTCTCCTGTACGACTGTTCTTTAATTCTTTTTGTATGGAGTTTGTTCCCTTTGTTTTTTTTTCTTTCTGAAACGGATTTGTTTCTTCGTGTTATGGAATTTGCTTCTTCGTGTTGAGTTCTTAAAGTCTGGTTTGTAATAGTGCTTTATTGTAGTGGCACCATCACATGTCAACACACATGACACCAAATTGATCCCAAAACTCCAGCTTTTACTTTGTAATAGTGTTTTAATGTAGTGGAACACCATCAAATGTCAACACACATGATACCAAATTGATCCCAAAACTTCAGCTTTTACTTTAGCAAGTTTGCGGATCACCACGGGGTGATCCACACAATATTTCATATGCTCCTTCAGCTTAGACCTATGTAACTGCCGCCAAAGCTTCCAATCTATACTTGTATTTAGAAGAACATGATACAGCAGCATATTTCCCTTTGCTTCATGGATCAACTTCTTCTGGAAACTCCGCTTCTCAGTGATAGATATACTGCATCTCCTCCTTCCACGTCTGCAAAACCAAGCACACAATTAGAAAACCGGGACAAGAGGGGCACCCTGTTAATTAACCTCTTCCAAAGCTGCTTAAAAATCATAAACACTTGACGTTTCTCGAAAGGCAATCCTCAAATTGGGAACGTTTGTCTTTTGGATATCATTTCCTTTAGGGCCTCTCAAGAAATACTTGCTACCAAGCCAATGTGTCTGCACGAACAAGGAAAAGGAGTTGAATTATGCAATCAATCACCTTGTGGTAAAGTTGGATCATACAGATTTCAAGATCATATATGAAATTGGACTTTTATTTCCATGATGATTCTATAGGATGGATCATTTAGGTGCATATTTTTATTAGGAAGAAAACTAAAGAATTTTCTTTCTGCAAGTTTCCCACCTTTGCTGCATGTGAAAATCCAGAATGATATACAGAATTTCTAGCAATCTCGCAGAGGTCACAAGCACTGAGCTTCCACACCTGCACCATACTTGATTTGATAAGATACCCAACCATGAACAGCACCTATAAAGCTACAAGAATCGTGAATCGACAAACCTGTGCTGCAACGCTATATTCTTCCACCAGCGCTTCTTTTGTCAAATGAATTAGCAAAGGATCATCACTTGAAAGTGACACATTTAGCCCACGTTGAAAGAACACAGGGAACGGGTTTTTCTTGTAATCCAAGAAAAGAGAATTATTGCTCAAGGGTGACATAAGCAGTCCCACCTGCATTGCAAAGGAGGTTAATAATGATTTTGTTAACAATAAAGCACAAGTCGGAAAGGTTCAATAGCATATAAAGAACATGAAAACTTAAGGGGTAACTTCCATAAAGATAAAAATAAAGTCAAAAGGGATCAACCTGCCCCAGGTAATATAGGTATTGCAGAACTGGAGAGTACCGAAGATTGATACCATGTGAGATATTATGGCATACAAGAAATCCCGCAGCCAAATGGTCAACATCACCTGCCTGCATAGGATATACGAAAATTGTCGATCTTAAAAATCATCTAAATGTAATAACCGAGTTTAGGTTGCAGACAATAACCTCTCCACAGTGCGGCCGGAATTTTATTGTAGTCATTCCTTTTGACTCACGAAGCTGAAATAAAGGGAAAAGAAGAACAGAATCATTTTCTATATCACCTAGATATGTTTTGACAAGGGTGGAAATAAGAGCATTCTCTAAAAGGAAAAACCTTATAAAGAGTGTACAAGTTTGCGTAGCAGTAATAAGCATAATAAGAATATGCAGGATTGAATTCATTAGTCCATTCAGATGGTGTTGGCATGTGTTTCGTCGGACGCCTTTCTGGTCTACTTTCATCGTCTACAACGTCAAAACCCACCACCTGTTTGTAAACGAATGTTAATGTTAGACTATAGTACTTATGGACTTTGTACTAGCAAAAGTTAAGACATCAAAAATCCAACACATCTTCATAATAATAAGAAGCATCTACAGGATCTAAAAGGATTCTCTCAACCAAAAACGTAAAACAGATCTATAAGATTGTTTAGCTGACCTGCTTCAGGAACAAATGTAATTGAGGATGTGAATTTGGATCCACCGTGACTTCGAAAAGGGGAATGAAAACATTATCTAAAATGTTTTGGAAAGAGATAACAATCCCCATCTTCTTGTAGATATTGTATAACCGTGGTAGCTGCAAATGTCAAAACTAAAACCATAAGAGCTAATGAAACTATGCAAGACGATGATTTCAAGGAAAAAGTTACTTGCAATATATCATGAAAGAAAAAACACAATATCATGCAATTCCATACATGAGTAACAAAGAAACAACTACAGATTTATGGCTGATGTCTAACATGATATAAGCACAATGGAGGAACTGAATGCATCAACTACTAACATCCAATACAAATTACTTTATGAGATCAGATGTTGCACTGACCAGACACAAACCCTCCTGTACTCTGATAACAGTGATGACACAAAAAGAGGCACCACACTTCTGCCTTGCATACATTACGTGAACAAAAATTATGCAGTTACTTTGCTATGTTATATTCATCCAGTTCGTCATAGTTTCACATTTATTTCTAATTTAGTATGTATTGATGCCCAACAAATGAGATGATTGGGCAAGGGCAGCTACGTAGAAATGCAAAAGGAAAAAGATCTGACTGAGACAACCTAATATGAAGGAACAAATATGATGCAAAGGATACATCTGGATGCTGTTATTAGAACATAATAGTCGCCCAGAAGCAGAGGTTTTATAAAAGCGCTTTGTAAAACACTGACCTGATGGCAATTAAAGTCTTAAAGATAGCAAGACATATTTGTCTGATTCTTTCTGGTAAGAAACTAAAGAGCAGCAGGTTGCCAGGTCTAAGACCATGTCAATCCTAGCAAGACCCGAGGGAAACTCCACCTGGGTGCTGACTGGCCCCAAGTGATATAGAGAAAAAAGAAGTATATATACCAGAAGTAAAAGAAAAATATAGAAACATACCGAAGGTAGGAACATCTTTGGCGTCGTATCTCATTTATCAAATCATTTAGTTTCAAACCTAGAGGCTAATATTTCCACCTAAGATCATTGTAGTTCTTTGCATTGTCGGTAACAGCAGAGAAAGGGTAATAATAATAGATCTGGAGCAAAAAAGGAAAAGAAGCAAAGCTAAACCCTAAAGTATGCCAAATTTGCATGTAGAAGATTGTTGGCTACCGCCATTTTTTGAAAAGGTTTGGCCAAAATATGGAATCAATGAGTAACCAGAATATCAAATAAAATGGAATGGAAGAACAGACATTTTAAGTACCTGTCAACCAGTAATTCTTGGGATGACAGAGATAGAGGCTATGTCCAAGTAAGTCTATCTACACAAACCTATGACACATCAACACAAAACAATTAGCCTATTAAATATGCTCATCAGTCTACAAATATCAACAACTACAGATTTATGGCTGATGTCTAACATGATATAAGCACAATATAAAACAACCTTACTGTTTCCTCTCCTGGAATGTGTTTATACAATATAAACTCAAACATTATACTTAAATAAGGTCCGGTTCTATATGCTGGAAAAAAAAATTGTTTGCAATATGTTACACCAATCCAACCAACTCCCAAGTACAAAAACAATGTCACAAATAGAAGATCTCAGCAATGAAGATAGACATTGACTACCAAGAATAGGACAGCTACCAGAACAAGACTAAAAGAGCATTAATATACCTGTATTAACCATACTACATTCTCGCTGTAAATGTCATTGTTAACAAACCAACTAGCCAGTTGATCCCACTCACTTTGTTTTCTCCCATAAACTGAAATCATGTACTCTGCCATCTGCAAAAAGAAAAACACAATATCATGCAATCCCATGCATGAGTAACAAAGAAAGAACTACAGATTTATGGCTGATGTCTAACATGATATAAGCACAATATAAAACAACCTTACTGTTACCTCTCCTGGAATGTGTTCATACAATATAAACTCAAACATTATACTTAAATAAGGTCCGGTTCTATATGCTAGGAAAAAAAATTGTTTGCAATACATTACACCAATCCAACCAACTCCCAAGTACAACAACAATGTCACAAATAGAAGATCTCAGCAATGAAGATAGACATTGACTACCAAGAATAGAACAGCTACCAGAACAAAAATAAAAGAGCATTAATATACCTGTATTAACCATACTACATTCTCGCTGTAAATGTCATTGTTAACAAACCAACTAGCCAGTTGATCCCACTCACTTTGTTTTCTCCCATAAACTGAAATCCTGTACTCTGCCATCTGCAAAAAGAGAAATTCATTATCAGACATGCATAAATGATCAATGCAAGCAAATCTTCCTATAAAATGTTAAAGAGGAAAACCTGGTATTTCATGGCTTCGAGATCTTTCAAAACTTCCTTTGTTACTTCTGCTAAAAATCGTCCTGCAATTGTACACATAAATAAAACAGTAACTTTACAAGACAAGTCCAGCTGAAGAGATTGAAATGCTATGCACTTCAATCTATATAAGATAATAATTGATTATCAAAGGTAAATCAACCAAGACCCAACAAGAATATGCACAAGTATGATATCCTGATCTTAACAGTTTAACTTTCAAAATGATCATACCTTGGATTAGATTGTCTTGCTTCAAGAATATCTCTCTGAGTCTGCTCTGGCCACACGGATTATGCTTTAGTTTGAACTTGTCATATCGATGAAAAGTAGTCTTATCCGCATGAACATCCAATAAGTCAACATTCAGATCATACCTAAAATAAGGAAAAAGCAATGTGCATGAGAGAGAGCTTTAATTATTCATAGATAAACAGTTTCAGGAAGAGCAATATTTACCCTGTCAAGTCCAAACTCTTAAAAACTTCCTGAAGTGTAAGATATTTTCCATCTCTGAATATGACTACCTGGCAATCCAAGTTGATTCTCATAGTTAGTAGTTAGAAACTTCAACAGTCACAGAGATATGAAAAGATTGAATCTGTAACAATATCAAGCTCACTGAAACAAACTGAAAGGAACATAGTTTTCTACCTCATCAGGTTCTTTTTAAGCTTTGACTTGATAAAGTTCAGAAGACGCTTCTGGTTCATGCAAGCAGAGTGATGCACATGTGTATCAACTCTCCGTGTAGTTTATCGAACTAGATTCTTCAAACTTGAAAGAGAAAGATGGATACCATGATTTTCAAAAGTAGCGATCACAACAAGAGCAACTGAACAAGATCGAGATCCAGTATGCAGAGATGCAAAATAGGGGGATTTTGGAAAACGAAACGATAAATATGATCAAGGCAAAATGCACTTCTTTCAAATAGTAGATCACCAACGCACATCAGATGTGCATAACTGGAAATAGATAAATATTATTCTTGGAAAAAGCCCTAAACAAATTAGTAGTACATGTTGCGCTTACATCCCTACAGCAGAATTGAAGATCTGGAAGGTGTCCTCATCAAGCGGACAGAATCCTGGTGACAGCGAAATGGCAGAGAAGCGGGGGTTATCTTCAGTACTAGTATCACATCTATTGATCATGAACTTACACCAAATAAGTTTACAGTCGTCAATATTGCCAACAGCATCCCACAACAAAGCCAAGCGGTGGTCGTCCTCGTCCTTTCTGATCTGGAACAACCGTGGATTCCAATCTCCGCAATACAATGGTGCTTCTGGTAATGGCCGAAAAGCATGAGGCATCACCTTCCCGTCAGTCGGTAGACCCTCAACTGGTTCTGGTAGCCATCGACCCTCATGAAGATCAAAAACATATATTCCAGGAACCAGCTCATCCTCCTCCACATAACCCCACCCCTCATCAATCTCCTGAACCCTCCTCCTCCTTATTGTAATGGCTTCTTCTTCTTCTGGTGTTTTTGGTTTGCGTTTTGGACTCCTGGTGCCAAAAGAAAACAAGTAGCGATCCTGGAAGAGCACCGCGCCAGGAGACCAAGTACCCAAGAAGTTGTCATCAAGCACATCCTCGTCCCACTTTCTTGACTCCAAATCAAACGAGAGCATGACATTGGTACCATTGTCATCTTGCCTGAAGTAGACGTACAGTTTTTCCTTAGTAAGACCAAGAAGACGTAGCCTATGTAATAATCCATAGCGACAGGGGTTGGGACCTTGTGGCGGTACCGGCAACTTCTCCAATGTTCTGTCTACTCCGGGACGGAATCGGTAGACTGTAGGTCCAACACAATAAGCATAACCATCATGGCCAAGAGCTACTCCTCCCCCAAATTGACCGTCAAAAAGTTTCCCACCTCCTAAAAGCCATTCGTCTACTCCCATATCCAAATTCCTCAAGTCTATGTGACGAAATCCAACAGATTCATCTTGCATATGCTTGAGTGTATACCCATCTCCACCAATCAGATAGGCACAGGATTTTACAACTGCAAGGTTGTTAGTAGACGAACCTGAATCGGGAAGAGGGAGTCGTCTCACTCTATCTGTTTCGGATTCACATCCAATCACCTCATCGCCGGATGATAGGGCTGATTCCATCGGCGACTTCTCCTCAATCACATACCAAAAAGTCTTCTCGAATCCACCTACCCTTACGTAGACTGGCATGTCCTTTCCGGCCAGTGCGATTACGGCTCCTACGGTCATGGTCCCTTTGTTTCTTT
>NC_020494.1:23246451-23262143 GCF_000184155.1 Fragaria vesca subsp. vesca | reverse complement strand
TACACGTATCTTATATTTCATTAAATTTCTTTTTCCGTCTAGGACGTGATATTTCGATTATTTTCTTTCCTAAAAATCAATTATTTCGATATCGAAAGATTCTTCTCTAAATGTAACCAATAAAAAGATTATTCTCCAAAACTAATATTTTCAAAAAAGATTATTGTAATTTGTTTTCATTTGCTTCAATTTGAAGAATTTGTGGTTCTTTTGTCCGAGCAGTTTTTAGAGGTAAAATTTTCATTTCTTTGTAGTCTAATTTGAGGCCCCAAACAAATTAGACTCTGTAGTATATGAAATTAACAATCAAACTGAATCGGACAGATCGCAATAACTCATCCTCATCATAGTTTCTGATAAACCCTAGCCTAGGCCCCAAACAAATTAGTAGTAAATGATGTGGTATTGTGGTGCTTACATCCCTACAGCACAATTGAGCAAGTCGCCGGTTTTCTCATCAAGCAGACAAAATCCTCTTGACAGCGAATGGGCATAGAAGCGAGGGATATCTTCACTAGTAGTAGTACAAACATCCAGTATGAACTTACACCAAGTAAGATCACAGATAGACACGCCAACAGAATCCCACAACAAAGCCAAGTGGTGATCGTCGTCCTCTCTGATCTGGAATAACTGCGGAGAAAATCTTCGGCCATACATTACATCCCACGGTAATGGCTTGTAAGCTTGAGGAATCACGGTTCCATCACTCGGGAGACCCTCAATTGGTTCCGGTAGCCATCGACGCTGTTCAAGATCAAATACATATATTCCAGAAACCTCTTCGTCCTCCTCTGATGAGTAGGGTTTGAGCTTGGGATTCCTGATTCCGAAAGAAAACAAGTAGCGGTCGTCGTGTAGCACCACGCCGGGAGACCAATCACCCCAGAAGTTGTCATCGAGCACATCATCCTCGTCCCACTTGCCTGACTCCAAATCAAAAGAAAGCATGACATTGGCATAATCGGCTCCACCTTCTTCGGTATAGACGTAAAGTTTTTTCTTAGTGATACCAAGAAGACGTGCCCTATGTAATAATCTGTCAGGCATGGGGTTGCCGCCTTGTGGCGGTATAGGCAACTTCTCACATTTACCTACATCGGGATGGAATCGGTAAACTGTAGGTCCAACCGAATATACATAACCGTCGGGGCCAACAGCTACTCCTCCCCCAAATTGATGGTCTACAAGTTTCCCACCTCCTGCCCGCCATTCCTCTATTTCCAAGTTCGAATCTAAATATTTCAGATCCATATAACGATATCCAAGAGATTCAACATCCAAATTCGTATATGTATACAAATCTCCACTAAAATGCCTATATGTATAAGAATCTCCACCAATCAGATACATACGGGAGTTCAAAACAGCAAGGTTGTTACTGGAAAGACCTGAATCGGGAAGAGGGAGTCGTCTAACTACATCTCTTTCGGATTCACATCCAATCACCTCATTGGCAAATGATAGTAATGAGTTCATCGATGATTTCTCCTCGATCACGTACCAGCGATTCTGTTCGCGGCCTGTTATCCTTACGTAGATCGCCCTGTCTTTGCCGCTGTCTCCATCGCTTCCTATAGTCGTCATCGCCGCTTGATTCTTTTCCGTCAACCTAGGGTTTAGATGTTAGATGGAGCCATAAAGGCACTCTTATATAAAAACGAGAAAATGAACTTAGGGTTCTACTACTTCTTTTATTTTTGGTTTTGGGCCTCAGGCTTATGTCCTAAGTTATATAAAAAGGAGAGTAGGATGAATACCTAACGCCTCCATCTCTCAGAGAAAACAAAAGCTTCCATCTCTCAGAAAAGAAGAAAACAAAAGCTTAGGTTAGGTCTCGACGGAAAAGAAACAAAGGGACCATGACTGTAGGAGCCGTAATCGCACTGGCCGGAAAGGACAGACCAATCTACGTAAGGGTAGGTGGATTCGAGAAGACTTTTTGGTATGTGATTGAGGAGAAGTCGATGGAATCAGCCCTATCATCCGGCGATGAGGTGATTGGATGTAAATCCGAAACAGATAGAGTCAGACGACTCCCTCTTCCCGATTCAGGTTCGTCTACTAACAATCTTGCTGTTTTAAACTCATGGGCTTATCTGATTGGTGGAGATGGGTATACACTCAAGCATATGCGTGATGAATCTCTTGGATATCGTTACATAGACTTCAGGAATTTGGATATGGGAATAGACGAATGGCTCTTAGGAGGTGGGAAACTTGGAGACGGTCAATTTCGGGGAGGAGTAGCTGTTGGCCATGATGGTTATGCTTATTGTGTTGGACCTACAGTCTACCGATTCCGTCCCGGAGTAGACAGAGTATTGGAGAAGTTGCCGGTACCGCCACAAGGTCCCAACCCCAAGCGCAATGGATTTTTACATAGGCTACATCTTCTTGGTCTTACTAAGAAAAAACTGTACGTCTACTCCCAACAGGGTGGAGCCTACAGTCCCCATGTCATGCTCTCGTATGATTTGGAGTCAGAAAAGTGGGACGAGGATGTGCTTGATGACAACTTGTGGGGTAATTGGTCTCCTGGCGCGGTGCTCTACGAGGATCGCTACTTGTTTTCTTTTGGCACCAGGAGTCCAAAACGCAAACCAAAAACACCGGAAGAAGAAGCCAAGATAATAGGGAGAATAGGGAGGAGGGTTCAAGTGGAGGCGTGGGATGAACTAGTTCCTGGAATATATGTTTTTGATCTTGAAGAGCGTCAATGGCTACCAGAACCAGTTCAGGGTCTCTCGAATGACGGGATCGAGCTTCCACATGCTTATCGGCCATCACCAGAAGCAGAAGCGTTGGATGTCCGACCTTTCTCTCCAAGGTTGTTCCAGATCAGAAAGGACGACGACCACCGCTTGGCTTTGCTGTGGGATGGTGTTGGCATGACTGACACTTGTAAACTTTTTTGGTGTAAGTTCATGATCAATAGATGTAATACTACTACTAATGATATCCCCCGCTTCTCTGCCAATTCGCTGTCACCAGGATTCTGTCCGCTTGATGAGAAAACCTTCCAGATCTTCAATTCTGCTGTAGGGATGTAAGCACAACATGTACTGCTAAATTGTTTAGGGCTTTTTCCAAAATAATATTTATCTATTTGCAGTTATGCACATCAGACGTGCGTTGGTGATGTACTATTCGAAAGAAGTGCATTTTGCCTTGATCATATTTCGTTTTGTTTTGTTTAGTTTTCCAAAATCCCCCTATTTTGTTCTGTTTTGCATCTCTGCATACTGGATCTCGAGCTTTTTCAGTTGCTTTTGATGTGGTCGCTACTTTGAAAATCATAGTATCCATCTTTCTCTTTCTAGTTTGAAGAATCTTGTTTGATAACCTACTCCAAGAGACATGACACGAAGGTGTCAATGGATTTTTGGAGAGGTTTAATGTGTGTAATCAATCTTTTATGCTAGTTGACAACTAGTTTTGATTCAATTTTGGGTTGAAAACTAGAGGGATATGCTAGTTGAAAAGATACATTTAGATAAATTTAGGAGGACTCTCATAAGCAATAAATTTGGTTGGGATTGTTTCCAGGATTGTTCAGTCTGTGGAATCCGGGAGCTCTGGATCACTCCTGTGAGTGATAATTTGGCTCTTTTTGTTTCATGCTTTCTTATTGAAACAGTTTATGGTTATTAGCATTTGTCATATAGTATCAAGCTTCATGTGCGTTGTATTTTTGTCTTTGCTGTACCTGCATTTACCAAGCTGCATTCAAAGTCGGTTGCTTTACTAGTCCTCTGTCACTAGGAGGAATAATGCATAAAAAGAGGAATGATGCGGAGGGTATAACAAATTATAAGGCTGCAGTGCGGTGTAAGAAATCCTAGCCAGTCTGTTGGTTGAACCTAGTTAAAGAAACTCGTTGTTGAAGTTGTGCTTCAAATTCTGTTAATTTCGTATGTTGGTGACTTTTTTGATCAACTCGAAGAGAGGAGCAGAGGCTAAGCCTTAATTGTATTCATACTGACCTTTCAAACATACTTCCTATTATCTCCTAGCTCACGTTGGCATTCATTCATTAAAGAGTATAGCAGAGGGGGTCCAGTTTTTGGGTATAACAAGTATGCTTGCTTTGTAAGTTTTGGGTATGTACTAGAAACAGTATTAACAATTTACAGTTCTTTGGTGCAGTTGGTGTATCAAATTTTCATATCCAAGCTAGTTGTAGTTTGAAGGAAAAAGAACTGCATAGTTGTATCAAAGCTTGTTCTTCAATTTGTGAAAGATAATCAAAAGCGGCCCATAAAGGTGAAACCGATCCCTCTGTTACCAGCTTTGATATTTATTGGTAATGATAATTGTGAGACGTCTGTCGTAGACATTGTTTGCTTTTTACCATCTAGATGTTGTCTGGGGCTCTATATGGATATACTTAAATCAACTGTTACTTGTGATATATCAAAAACAAAAGAAGTACAACAATTTTCTTTCAGTCTTTTTCCCTCTCCTGTCTAAGTAAATCAGCTGTTAGCTTTGGTAAGAAAACAATTTTCTATGCTTGGTGCATTTGATACATTGGTATGCTGATATCAAATTGTGATCTGTGAAACAGTGCTTTGTCACTAAGAGGACGAATGCATAGAAAGAAGAAAGATGTGAAGTACAACAAATCATAAAGCTGCAGTACAGTATAATAAATTCTAGCTGGTCTGTTAGTTGAGCCTAGTTAAAGAACTCGTTGTTGAAGTTGTACTTCATATTCTGTTATTTTCGTATGTTGATGACTTTTTCAATCATCAACTCGAAGAGAGGAAGAAGTAGACCAAGATGCAACTTCAAAATTAGGGAAAAGAAAGAAGACAATGTATTTTTGTTTTCTTTGAGTATTTTGTTAAATTTTGGAAGGTCTTGGCCTAGTTCCTCGTTTCACAAGGAATTCCTATATGCAATCGAGAACACAATACCTTCATAAAATAGGAGATATTGTGGGTGTCCCTCTCTTATTTAAACCCAAATCGAAACAGAACAGCTTACGAGTTTTGATCATAATCCAAAAGGTATAATGGTTTCGAATCCTTCATCAAGGCTTGAATCAAGGCTAGAAGAGGAGGGAAGGAGGGAAGTTTTTTACCGTGAACTTAGGCCTCGACAATCTCTTGAAAGTTTCGAATATCTCATATACATCAAATGTCAAGACTTTATCGAGAGGTACAGTATTGCAACTGTACAAGTGTGCAACAGCGATGCTGAAGCTACAAGACATTGGGACACTCAAACGAGGCACGATGAAAAAGTATTCATACATCCACAGCGTTGTAGGAAGATAAAGGAAGGAACATACTGGCCGATTTTTCCAAAGGTCATCAGACACATCAAGGTGTGGATGGATGAACATACCAAGGGACAAGTTACAGATGAAGCCATGTGGAACATCTTGAGCAAAGTTGGGCAACACATGACATATTTGGTAGAAGTTAACCGGGCGCATGGTAATTTGCTTCAAGGTATAGGAGTGACTACTGATTTTCAGCCTCTCTTTTTAAATTTGGGGCGTGAAACAGGACCACTCATATACCAAAGTGATGCCAAAGTCTTGCGTGATGAAATTCTTGAAAAAGTTAAGTTGCGGGACAAGGACTCACAGAAGCATGTTGAGAATTGGTGGTCTTTTCTGTCCATGAGTTGTGCAGATACTTCACCACCTTTCCTTCCTCATGATTATACTGGCGACCACCTAAAGTTTGTCTTTAACTATCCAATCTCTTGGGATAGCAACAACAAACTAAGATTTCTAGCGAATATATATCAACTATGCACAACCGATGACCCACAATCCCAGTATAATCTGTTGAACCATCCAACATTTGAAGCATCTCTAGAACAGCACTACTGGAATTGGCCAGCAGAATTGACTCACGGAGCCCTTGCTCTCAACGAAGTGTGCCTATTTGGTTCTAGTAAAGGAATCTACAGGGAAGTGTACGACCCACATACCAGTCAAATGGTTATATCTCCGGCATCCATTGTGATCTTCGCACACAATTACGTTAGACACCGGCATATGGAGGCACAGAACTATAACAAGGTGCATGGTGTACGTCTGGTAAGCTCCTTTACTCGTTGCTTGAAATTTTGTTATTTATTTAATAAATTGATACCAATTTATGATGTTTCTGTTTTATTTTGTAACAGCGGGAGATGGAGGCAAGTAATATTCTTATTGAATTATATATACGATTTCCCTCTTTGATCGAACGAATCTACGAAGCCTTCTACATGCCGTGGTGTTTGGTGGCTACTCCCATTCCAAGTTCCCCATTGGCGATATATTAACCGGACGATTATAGGATTGCCTTTCATATATTTCTCCTGTACGATTGTTCTTTTTGTTGTTTGCTTACAGGTTCTTTTTGGTTTTTGTATGGAGTTTGTTCCCTTTGTTTTTTTTTTTTTTTGTCTGAAACGGATTTGTTTCTTTGTGTTATGGAATTTGCTTCTTCGTGTTGAGTTCTTAAAGTCTGGTTTGTAATAGTGCTTCATTGTAGTGGAACACCATCACATGTCAACATGTCAACACACATGACACCAAATTGATCCCTGTTAAAACATAATGCACATTGATAAAAATAATCTAGAGAAATCTAGATTAATCAAGAGAAGCCTAGTGTTGCTAGTTAATCTAGAAGGATCATGAGATGTAATTAAGTCCTAGAGCTAGGTAGATTAATCTAGAAACTAAGATGATAGACAAAAGTTTCTGGAATAATCATGTAATTAAACAAATGTAACCTAGTGTCTAGGATGTTCTAGAGAAGACCATAAGGTCTGTGGCTACCATGCAAGGTCGGTTAGTGACCTGTATAAATAAGTATGCAATGTAATCAAACAATGTAACGAACTCATAAGTGATAAATAGAAGCAAGCAATTCAAGTTAAGTCCTCCTCTGTTTACACCTTCTCCTCTATCCTCCTAAACTAGTTGTCATAATAACCTTGTCCTAATAACATCATTCTCCCAAGTCTAGCTCCTATATACCAAAGTCCTAAACACTTTGTTCTAGCCCATCACCATTAAAAGCTTCCGCACATAACAATTTCTAAGAGTGGTATCATAGCCACTTCTAAAAACCATCAATCCCAAAACTTCCAGCTTTTACTTTGTAATAGTGTTTTAATGTAGTGGAACACCATCAAATGTCAACACACATGATACCAAATTGATCCCAAAACTTCAGCTTTTACTTTAGCAAGTTTGCCGATCACCACGGGGTGATCCACACAATATTTCCTATGCTCCTTCAGCTTAGACCTATGTAACTGCCGCCAAAGCTTCCAATCTATACTTGTATTTAGAAGAACATGATACAGCAGCATATTTCCCTTTGCTTCATGGATCAACTTCTTCTGGAAACTCGGCTTCTCAGTGATAGATATACTGCATCTCCTCCTTCCACGTCTGCAAAACCAAGCACACAATTAGAAAACCGGGACAAGAGGGGCACCCTGTTAACCTCTTCCAAAGCTGCTTAAAAATCATTAACACTTGCCGTTTCTCGAAAGGCAATCCTCAAATTGGGAACGTTTGTCTTTTGGATATCATTTCCTTTAGGGCCTCTCAAGAAATACTTGCTACCAAGCCAATGTGTCTGCACGAAAAAGGAAAAGGAGTTGAATTATGCAATAAAGTTGGATCATACAGATTTCAAGATCATATATGAAATTGGACGTACTTTTATTTCCATGATGATTCTATAGGATGGATCATTTAGGTGCATATTTTTTTAGGAAGAAAACTAAAGAATTTTCTTTCTCAAGTTTCCCACCTTTGCTGCATGTGAAAATCCAGAATGATATACCGAATTTATAGCAATCTCGCAGAGGTCATAAGCACTGAGCTTCCACACCTGCACCATACTTGATTTGATAAGATACCCAACCATGAGCAGCACCTATAAAGCTACAAGAATCGTGAACCGACAAACCTGTGCTGCAACGCTATATTCTTCCACCAGCGCTTCTTTTGTCAAATGAATTAGCAAAGGATCATCGCTTGAAATCGACACATTTAGCCCGCGTTGAAAGAACACAGGGAACGGGTTTTTCTTGTAATCCAAGAAAAGAGAATTATTGCTCAAGGGTGACATAAGCAGTCCCACCTGCATTGTAAAGGAGGTTAATAATTATTTTGTCAACAATAAAGCACAAGTCGGAAAGGTTCAATAGCATATAAAGAACATGAAAACTTAAGGGGTAACTTACAAAAAGATAAAAATAAAGTCAAAAGGGATCAACCTGCCCCAGGTAATATAGGTATTGCAGAACTGGAGAGTACCGAAGATTGATACCATGTGAGATATTATGGCATACAAGAAATCCCGCAGCCAAATGGTCAACATCACCTGCCTGCATAGGATATATGAAAATTGTCTTAAAAATCATCTAAATGTAATAACCGAGTTTAGGGAAAAGAAGAACAAAATCATTTTCTATATCACCTAGATATATTTTGACAAGGTGGAAATAAGAGCATTCTCTAAAAGGAAAAACCTTATTAAGAGTGTGCAAGTTTCCGTAGCAGGAATGAGCATAATAAGAATATGCAGGATTGAATTCATTAGTCCATTCAGATGTGTTGGCATGTGTTTCGTTGGACGCCTTTCTGGTCTACTTTCATCGTCTACAACGTCAAAACCCACCACCTGTTTGTAAACGAATGTTAATGTTAGACTATACGGTATAGAATTTTATAAACCACATCAGTACTTATGGACTTTGTACTAGCAAAAGTTGAGACATCAAAAATCCAACACATCTTCATAATAATAAGAAGCATCTACAGGATCTAAAAGGATTCTCTCAACCAAAAATGTAATACAGATCTATAAGATTGTTTAGCTGACCTGCTTCAGGAACAAATGTAATTGAGGATGTGAATTTGGATCCACCGTGGCTTCGAAGAGTGGAATGAAAACATTTCCTAAACTGTTCTGGAAAGAGGTAACAATCCCCATCTTCTTGTAGATATTGTATAACCGTGGTAGCTGCAAATGTCATTCAAAACTAAAACCATAAGAGCTAATGAAACTATGCAAGACGATGATATCAAGGAAAAAGTCACTTGCAATATATCATGAAAGAAAAAACACAATATCATGCAATCCCATGCATGAGTAACAAAGAAAGAACTACAGATTTATGGCTGATGTCTAACATGATATAAGCACAATATAAAACAACCTTACTGTTACCTCTCCTGGAATGTGTTTATACAATATAAACTCAAACATTATACTTAAATAAGGTCCGGTTCTATATGCTGGAAAAAAAATTGTTTGCAATACATTACACCAATCCAACCAACTCCCAAGTACAACAACAATGTCACAAATAGAAGATCTCAGCAATGAAGATAGACATTGACTACCAAGAATAGAACAGCTACCAGAACAAAAATAAAAGAGCATTAATATACCTGTATTAACCATACTACATTCTCGCTGTAAATGTCATTGTTAACAAACCAACTAGCCAGTTGATCCCACTCACTTTGTTTTCTCCCATAAACTGAAATCCTGTACTCTGCCATCTGCAAAAAGAGAAATTCATTATCAGACATGCATAAATGATCAATGCAAGCAAATCTTCCTATAAAATGTTAAAGAGGAAAACCTGGTATTTCATGGCTTCGAGATCTTTCAAAACTTCCTTTGTTACTTCTGCTAAAAATCGTCCTGCAATTGTACACATAAATAAAACAGTAACTTTACAAGACAAGTCCAGCTGAAGAGATTGAAATGCTATGCACTTCAATCTATATAAGATAATAATTGATTATCAAAGGTAAATCAACCAAGACCCAACAAGAATATGCACAAGTATGATATCCTGATCTTAACAGTTTAACTTTCAAAATGATCATACCTTGGATTAGATTGTCTTGCTTCAAGAATATCTCTCTGAGTCTGCTCTGGCCACACGGATTATACTTTAGGTTGAACTTGTGCATGAACATCCAATAAGTCAACATTCAGATCATACCTAAAATAAAGAAAAATCAATGTATGAGGAAGGCGCCGACCAAGGCGGCCATGGCTAGGTTGAGAGCGGTAGCTGAAGAAGGTGAAGATGACGAGTCCATTTTTGGAGTGGACTCGTCTGTTTGTTCAGGATTTCAGATTTCAGAGTTGCAGTGGAGAGTGATGAAATGAAACGGAGGTCGTCGATAGGAGGGGAGGGTTTTATAGTGCTCGTGATGCAGTGGCGTCTTGTCGGGGGGTTTTTCTCATTCGCCTTGACCTCCTTATATATGGAACTGGGCGGCTAGGAACCGAGCCCTCTGATACAATATCTTTGAGATATCCTGCAAATCTTTCGTCAGTAATTACCCAATGGAAAAGAAATATATTTACTGAATTGAACCGCAGGTATCGGCCGTTCACGTATCAGACTAGATACGAAGTCTAGGTAAAGATATTTACCTCAATATATAATTCTTGAAGACCTTCTCGATGTCATCTTCTACGCAAAGAGATTGCTTTATGACTCTTCCAACTCGGACGTGCATATATATCACCTTTATGCATTCAAGCGCAATTAAGGAATATAATCCTCATATGACCAAAGATCATGCACGTATTAGGCTTCTCTTGAGAAACAAAGAATCAAGGATGATTAACTTCCTTCTTAGATAACACCATATATCTTCCTTAATCACAAAGGTAACAAAACCTTCCTTACTAGCATGGCACACGTCTAGGACTCCTTGAATGCAAATCCTTCATTCTAATTCAATCTTGGTAACCAAACAATCCTCCATTAACTACCGGATCCGTGATACATCGATAATATCCCAGATTTACACCAAAATGGCTTGATCTCCAAGTAGGCTTAGTTTAGCCTCTATAACGAACATCTCCAAAGATACTCGATCATATCCACGACGAACCACATAACTTTTTCGATACTCTACAAATCTAGGGGTTGTAAATTTACCCTCAAATTTACCCCCCCCCCCCCCCCCCCACCGTCTTGAATGAAAAGCCATGTGTCTTGACTGAAAAGACCTATGCCCCTAATGCTGCATTTGTAACGACGAAAGCCACTTACTGGCTTGACTCGAGCGAATGTAGAAACAGACCTCAGAGATAGGTCTTTGAAGCTTGCATGACAATAAGCAGTAGCTAGGCAATTCATATAGAAGTACAATTAATCACCAACATGATAACCAATGCACTCTACATAAATACCTGAACTTGGAAGATGACGGAACACATTCTGACCAGAACATGCCTTAAGCTTCTGTTGAATGGCTTAACGTAGAGAGGAAGCCCCCATGCTTGACTAAAAGTTTAAAACATAGCAAAAGGGCCACAGGCATTGGTCTTAACAATAACTGAATAGAACTTAGCCTCAAAGTAGGCACATTTCATAAAGCCAACTTCAGATGAATCGAATAAGCTTTTGTGAACCACTTACTGGTTGTTTTATGATGGAACATTGATGTATGATGTTGTGGCAACGGAATTGAACCAACTCCTTCATGATAAACTTCCAAGAAAACCAAGAAACCAACTCCACAAAATGTGATGTGAAAAAGCTGATGAGTTTTGATGTTCAGGATGCCAACTTTAGGCACGATTTACGCCATGCCCGGATGATTTTTCTGATCATTTCTTGAGCTAAAAATGTAGCATAAAATATATACTTGAATGTATGGTAGAATGAACAGCAAAAAGAACCTTGGAAGATGGCGCGGATGATCTCACAAAACAGCTCCAAGAAAGCTGATTCTGAAATTGCCAGCTTTTACTTATCATTTGGCTGAGTTCTTGAGCTTGTACTTGCTCTTCCCATGGTCTCTCTGGATTATTATTGAACTATATATGTTCTACAACATCACATGTTGATGTAAAAATCAGTAACTCAGTGATAGGTACATGTTAAGACAAAGAAACAAAGCCATAAAAACTCAGTGTAGTTAAGTTTCTGGAAAAAGGCTGTTTTAAGGTAACAAATTTTGGAGCTCATAACTCATGCTTAAAAGCAGCGAATGGCATGATTATTTTACAGAGTTGTAATCCCATATCATGGCTCAAAAATGGTATAGGGAGAACAGACATTGAATCCTTTCAAGGAGGCGCGAATGAGCTACGAAAATGCCTCAGAGGAAGCCAACTTTGAAAATTTCCAGATTTTCTCATTGAAGGGGCGGACTTGCATGATCTCTTCCATGACCTTCCCTTGTGTCTTCTGAGCAATATAGCAGCTGAAACTGAACCTTGTAATTAGTAGTACGTATTTGAAGCCATGCATGCTTGACTTGGACTTCCAGAAAGTGTGGAACTGCTCGGTAAACTGCCCTCAAGAAACCATGTCTCCTGACAACTGCTGCTGCTAATAAGCCTAATAGGCAAGTTCCCAGAAAACATGAGATAAAATTTAAAACCGCAGGGATCGGTTTCTAAGAATGAAAAGAAATTAAGTCAAAAATAGAAAAGTTTCAAAAATTTTCCCCACGGATTGGCAGAATGTATATAGTGTAGCCCCCCAGTTTAATTGGGTGTGGTGAATGGAAACCACTAACTTGTTAACTGTTGGAATGAGCGTAAGCCGATTAAACTTGAACTTTGAGCCTCAGATATAAGTTTTCCAGTTGTAGTACCTGATGGAATTGAGCTGACTGTGCAGAGTTGAACTTACTTCAGTATGCTTGCGTTAATTTGGCTCCATGATTGAGAACTACAAGCTCCCTGTGAGATGAGTCACAAATAGATTCGCACTATTGCATTGATGCTTTGCCAAACCATAAACATGGTCTTCTTGTACTGTCGTCAACTCTGTATTCATTCCTCCAAAAGATATTAGAGTGTCCTCCATATTCCTTCTGGCGAATGTCAATATTTTGTTTCCTTGTGGCTTAGCTCCAAACTCAAAATGCACTCTAATCACAACTCAAAAAGTTGTTAACTAATAGGCAATTAGGCATGAGCCAGATTGGATGTGATGCAGGTGTATACAGGGGGGGGGGGGTTGGGGGTGGTTGTGTTTGATCTGGGAATCACTCAACCAGAAAAGAGGGTTTTGGGAATCACTCACCAAACAAAATAGAGAATATACTCTGAAGCAAACTTTCTATAACGTTAATCTGCCCAAGCCAATGTTACAAGATATATATGGGAGACGCAACTTAATTGGAATTCAAGTTTCAATAGGACACTCACTATGACCAAAGATGACTTAACAACTTTCTATACGCATGACTAGACCAGCAATTAAATTACTTTGCCCTTCCAATGGATATTAATTATATTGACCTGGACTCTTAACTGATGCATCAATCTTCCCTTCCCGGAAAAAACTCGTCCTCGAGTTTGGAATGTACCACTCGTTCCCATGTCACTTCATCAAGCTCCTTCAAATCTTTTTCAGTAATCCATATAGCTTCAAACTTAGGCAAATTCTTCCAATGAACTAAATATTGTGTGTAAGTACCTCGACGAGTCGAAATGGATCTGCTATCAAGAACCTCCAGTGAGTTAGTCTCCTTAGGTGTAGAGGAGAGGTCCATGTCTTGAGGAGGTGTAGGAACTGAATCTGGCTCACCATGAAGAGGATACAGATCAGAAATGTTGAAAACTGATGTTCAGGCTTGCTGGCAGCTCAAGCTTGTAAGCGTTAGGTCCAAGCTTCTTCAAGACTCGACAAGGACCAATCTTCTTCT
Source organism: Fragaria vesca subsp. vesca (assembly GCF_000184155.1). NCBI lineage: Eukaryota > Viridiplantae > Streptophyta > Magnoliopsida > Rosales > Rosaceae > Fragaria > Fragaria vesca. Next base: position 23,248,465 of record NC_020494.1, on the reverse strand, counting down.
TTTTCAGCTTGTGATAAGTACCAGCTGGGAATCTTTCCTTTCTCAAATATGCCATCACCAAATCACCTTCTTGGGATTCAACATGGCGTCTATGTGCATCAACATTTCTTTTGTAATTGTCATATGCTCCTTCGAGATTCATTCGAACTTTTTCTTGAATTTCACGAATATGACTACTGAGTTCTTTCGCCTCCATGCTACTCTTGGCAATATTAGGAATAGGAACACGATCCAATATATGACTTGGACTTCGTCCATACACAATTTCAAATGGAGTCTTGTGAGTGGAACGATTCTTGGAACTATTGTAAGCAAACTCGGCATGTGGAATCACCAAGCCCCATTGACGAGGACTATCACTAGCAAGACATCTCAGAAGATTACCCAATGTGTGATTCACAACTTCAGTTTGTCCATCAGTTTGTGGATGACAAGTGCTGGAAAATTGAAGCTGGTGGCCATAAGCTTCCATAGAGTTCTCCAAAAATGGCTCATGAATCTCGTATCACGATCTGAGGTTATGGTTTTAGGCACACCATGCAAGCGAACAACTTCCTTGAAGAAAAGATGAGCTGTATGTGAGGCATCTGTGGTGTCTTTACATGGAATAAAATGAGCCATCTTCGAAAATCGGTCTACAACCATGAAAATCGCATCATTTTTCCGCTGTGTTCTTGGCAAACCCAACACAAAGTCCATGCTAATGTCTTCCCAAGATTGGCTAGGAATAGGAAGTGGTTGATAAAGGCCAGTATTTTGTTTCCCCCCTTTTGCTTGCTGGCAAATGATACACCTACTAACATACCTCTCCACATCACGTCTCATCTTCGGCCAGAAGTACTTTTCTTGAACCAAAGCTAAAGTTTTGTCTCTTCCAAAATGCCCACCTAGGCCTCCCCCATGCAACTCACTGATTATTTGAAGTCTTAAAGATCCTTCCGGAATACAAAGTTGACTGCCTCTAAATAAATATCCATTCAGCAACATGAATTCTCTACTTTGGCCAACGTCACACTCAACCAAAACTTTGCTAAAGAATGGATCAGAATTATAGTATTGTGGAAGTAGATCAAACCCAGTAACTTCATAAGACAAGGTGTTAAGCAAACAACCCGGCGGCTAAGTGCATCAGCTGCTTTGTTCTTTGCACCAGACTTATGCTTGATAACAAATGTATATTCTTGAAGAAAAGACACCCATTTAGCACGCATCGAATTGAGCTTCTTTTGAGCAGTGAGGAACCGAAGTGCTTCATGATCAGAATATAATACGAACTCGTTATGAATTAAGTAGTGTTGCCAGAATCTCAAGGATTGCACAATTGCATAAAACTCCACATCATAAGTGGAATAACACCTATTGGCGTCATTTAACTTCTCACTAAAGAAGGCAATTGGACGTCCTTTCTGACTTAAAACAGCCCCGATTCCCACATGAGAAGCATCACATTCCACTTCAAACACTTCATCAAAATTCGGTAATGCCAGTATTGGTGTTGCAGTAAGCCTCTGCTTAATTAAGTTGAAGCAATCTTCAGCAAATTTTGTCCAAGCGAATTGACTGGCTTTCATAAAATCTGTTAGAGGAGCAATTATGGCACTGAAATTTCATATAAAGCGTCGATAGAACGTGGATAATAGCTCGCGAGGCTGTGAGAAAAAAGATGTCAATTGTTTTCGGTGTGGTTTGGAGGGTCACATGGCCTATGAATGTCCAAAGAAAAATAAAGAAGCACGTCTGAACATGATCAATGAAGAATATGAGGACTTGCCAATTTATGACACTGATGAGGAGGGAGAAATTCTTGAAGAAGTGTGTGGACCTGATAGGGGAGCTGAGAGCCTTGTTATTAGAAGAGTTTTGGCAGCACCAAAGTCACAAGGGGAAGATCATTGGCTGCGAACAAATATTTTCCATACTCATTGTACTACTTATGGAAGGAAATGTGTGGTTTTAATTGATTCAAGAAGCTGTGAAAACACGGTGGCGAGAGAGAGAGAGAGAGAGGGAGGGG
>NC_020494.1:23208014-23246430 GCF_000184155.1 Fragaria vesca subsp. vesca | reverse complement strand
GGGGGGGGGGGGGTTGGATGGAGCATCCCAGGGCGTGGGGATGAGCATCTAAATATAGATGCAATAATTGATGTTTCAGGTTGATGTCATTAAGTTTTCGCCAAGGTGGATGCTGAGATGTGGCTCAAACTAATGTCATGTTTGCTAGTAGGTGCAGTATTGTTTGAACGGAAGAAAAAGGCTGCAATATGCACAAGGTAAATGCATGGGAATCTAGCTCCATAACACAATGAATGGGTGGTGCAACCATAGTTGAAGTTAAGGGAACAAGCCTACTATTGTGCACTATTGTTCTTGGTATTCATATAGAAAGAGTAGAGAACATGCATGAAGAGAACTCAATAGTTGAGAACTATTGGTAATAGTTTGAGACTATTGGTGTAGAAACATTGAACGGGAAAGAAGGAAAAGCAAGACTTGCCTTTTCTTCTTTGCATGGTTTATGCATGTTGAGAGAGAAGGATTTGGCTATAAATAGCCATGAAACCTTTGCATTTTGCAGTGTGGTCCGAGTTGTGTAGTCTCTTATTTAGAGAGAATTTCATTCTCTTGTAAGTGTTGTAAGAGACTTAGCTTTACTGAGTATTGAGAGTGTGAGTTGAGAGGGGTGTACAAGGGTTCGGGTTTGGGTTATAAACTTGAGCGAAACACCTTGTATTTAGTTCTCATTATTCTCAATAGTAAAGAAAGATCGGATCACGCCCCATGGATGTACCTCAAAGAGTGAGGGAACCACGTTAAATCTTGTGTTGTTGTGTGCATTTGTTTTTCCCATTATAGTTGCATTCTCGATATTGTATCTTGTTGACCGATCTGCTGCGTGAAACCCAACAGCCTGATGTCTACCCATATGTGCCCCCAAGTTTTGGTGTCCGAAATTGAGCGAATGAAGGGTAGCAAAACTTGAGTCTCAAGCCCCCCAAGTATGCACGCAAGTATAGAGAACAAAACCAATACGCATTGGCCGAGCCAAAGGTACCTTGCTAGAAGCTCCAAAGGTCATGAACAAACACATGATGCTGATTTTGGTGCATTCTGACCTTCTGGTACTAAAACTGACATAACTTTCTCGTGGAACGTCGGAATTGCAAACCGTAAATTTTGCTGGAAAGTAGACTCACAGGGATTGCCATGCATATTAAGAGTGCTCGCTGGTTCCTCCTAGATCTTCCCAGTTTAATCCGCGAATTTGCCGCACAGTAGAGGCTGCTGTAATTTGCAGAATTGCAAACTTGTCTTCTTTTCTGCTGTGGCTTGAACTTCATTGGTACTATGGCTGCAACATTAAGACACATTGACAGTCTCTTATATCCAAGGCCTCAGATATAGGCCTCTAATTATATGATAAACAGATCGAACCTCTGATAGGTACGAAGGTTGTTTTGCATTTCAGCAAAACTCATAATCTCTTTTTGTATTTTCTCTTTTCAATGCAAGAACTAAAACGAAAAACTAAATGGCAAAGCTAAAAGCAAAGGAAAGAAGGAAACTCAACATGGTTAGTTACCCTTCGTATGGCCACGGGGGAGGCCACCAATGCTTCACTCCAAGTCTTGACATGTTGACATTCGCGGAATGAGTCTCTCTCTTGCGAGAACTTCCAAGTGTTGAGCAGAGATGCTTTGTGTCACTCACTTGAAAATTTAGAAGAGGCTGCTTGTAGGGCATGTCGGTTAGCCCCCCATGCATCTTTGCCCCTTGACAAAGCATAATCTTCAATTGCACCTTTACGGATGGCATGGAGTAGAGATCAGCCTTGTCGCCAACTATCATATCGTATTCATCGTAGATCGGCTCCATGTTAAAATCATAATCATAATCACTACCGAATGGTGAGTAAGTCCCTGCCTCAAAGATAGGCATATCGAAACTGTAAACATCATGTGTTGTCTGCAAAGCTTGGCCAGTATCATCATAAAAAAATTTCTGCTCCAGGAACTTTGGAGCATAATAACTACAAGCCAGCAGATCAACTTCTTTGTATTTGAACTTACATCCGCCGAAGATGAATGGGCCCCTGTAGAGGTTGTAAGCATCACGGCGAGATGTATGTGAGGTACCATCGTCATGGAACTCCTTCCCTGGAAAGGTTAGAGTCTGAACGTTGCAAGCCAAACTTACTAGGTACTGAAGACACTCAAAATCACCATCATAACATATAGTTTGGCCATTAGAATTGCTCTGGTCAGAAGATGGATCATGAATATAATTTTTATCAAAACCACAATTTGGTTTTGAATACTTCATACAGAACCTCAAGTTAGGGTCATTGGCAGAGCCACGAATTGGCTTAAAGGGGTTAAATCTCAACTTGTAATTACATTGGTCATGATCTTGACCACTTTCTTGGACCCGTACAGTAGTAACAAGAAATGAACTTAACCCACATTGGTTAATAATGCCACAAATTGGCTTGGAACTTGATTGCTGATGTGATTGGACATGTTGACCATGATTCTGCTCATCCTTTTGAACACGTCCAGTAGCTTGATCATTCGGTACTTCTACATGCTTTCCTTCGCTATGAACAGCAAATTGATCATCCAGCTTCGCCTGGTATTTAAAATGAACTTGTGTCTGATCGGCAAGAAGCTGAATATTGGCAGAGGCGTCATCAATTGTTTGCCCTCCATGTCTCTGGCCGGTGTCCATGTATACATCTTCGTCTATGAACATAACGACTTCTTCGTTCGAACAGCTTTGTTGGATATCTTCTTCACGTTCATGCTCCGTTTGGGATTCACCATAAGTTGGCAAATCGGTTCTCTCCAACGCAGACTCGTCTAGAAAAAAGCTTTCACCACTAGATCGGTCACAAGGTGATTCAACCTCTTTGGCAAAAATATGCTTTTCAGCTGTAGGCTCTACTTCTTGACGTTGTAAAACCTCTTCGCTGTTTTGCAGCTCTTTTTTTTTCGTAACAGGTTTTTTTAACTTATACAATAAAATGGACGTACTTTTCTTTCATTTTTTAAGAAAGATGAGTTTTGGCCTGTTTTGTTTATCTAAAAAAATTGCTAAGCTTATCTGACTAACTTTTCATTGATGTATTGTTTCATCGAGATACAATCTAAATCGTGATGTAATTTTCGTTTTCCTGGGCTTCTTCAATTTTTTTAGGGGGAAGATTTCATGTGAAAGCTTTACGCTAGACCGTAAAGCTTTATTCGAAGCCAACCAGTCTACCTTAGTGGCTTCATGTTGCTTTCTCCAAATATGGGGTTCACTGCGGCTCTCGGACACAAAAAACGTCTTTGGCTTCGTAGTCACCTCTGTAAGATCTGTGATTTTCTCAGCATGTTCACCTGTTTTATCCCAAAACTAGTCAGCCCGATTATTACGTTCGGCAATTCTAGCAGCTCCAACCCATATGCTTCTTGTAGTTACCTATTTTAGGTCTGTGTATCTTTTCCAGTGCATCAAGAAACTTCACTTGAGAAACAGGTTTCTTGACTCCAGACCCTCCGATCATCATTTCTATACCGAAATGTTGTTAACTAGCTCGATAGTCAACCCTTTGCACCTCAAAAGATTGCTCCGGTCATCGTTTCTATACCGAAACACTGGTTAACTAGCTCGATAGTCAACCCACCTCAAAGGATTGTGAGGTTTGCAGTGCGAATGTTCCGACATGGAACACTAAGGACATTCTTTACTATAGATGTTGTCAGTCACAATTTTGCCACTGATGTGTCCCGCTGACGGGCATGCCAAAATGTTTGGGGTGGATTTTTCAGGTCCTTCGAACAACCGTCTGGTGCGAGCGTGCCAACACCTTAAGAAAGTGTGCCTGTCTTGATCTTGTTTGTTCGCGCACTTCTCTTGACTTCTTTCAAACAACTGTGAGCATGAACGGTCGGTCTTGCTGCTGAGGCTCTTCACAACGACCTTCACAACGACCTAGGACGGATCCTTAGGATTTACTTTAGTGACAAATAAAAATAAAAGGATATTTGCTAAGGATTTCTCCTTAACAATGGGGCGGACTTTTGCTCGCAATGAGGCTTTATGAACTGGGGGTGGACTTTTTGCTCGCGATGAGGCTTGGTGAGTGAAGCGGGATTTGCTCGCAATGAGGCTTTGGTGGTGCTCCTTGGAGAGGCTTTTTTGGTAAATTAGGTGCTCCTGGGGAGGCGTCCAATTTGCAGTGATGCAGAATTTTGTTGAATTGTCGGGGTTTATTCTCATTCGCCTTGACCTCCTTATATGAAATTGGGTGGCTAGGGTTTGCGAATGACTTGTCTCTGAAACAATCCAACATCTAATTGAATCTAGAAATATATTTTCCTAACCGAGCCCTCTGACACAATATCTTTGAGATATCCTACAAATCTTCCGCCAATAATTACCCAATGGAAAAGAAATATATCTACTGAATTGAACCGCAGGTATCGCTTCGCATATCAGACTAGATACGAAGTCTAGGTAAAGATATTTACCTCAATACATAATTCTTGAAGATTTTCTCGATGTCATCTTCTACGCAAAGAGATTGCTTTATGACTCTTCCAACTCGGACGTGCATGTATATCACCTTTATGCATTCAAGCGCAATTAAGGAATATAATCCTCATATGACCAAAGATCATGCACGTATTAGGCTTCTCTTGAGAAACAAAGAATCAAGGATGATTAACTTCCTTCTTAGATAAAACCATATATCTTCCTTAATCACAAAGGTAACAAAACCTTCCTTACTAGCATAGCACACGTCTAAGACTCCTTGAATGCAAATCCTTTATTCTAACTCAATCTTGGTAACCAAACAATCCTCCATTAACTACCCCGGATCCGTGATATATCGATAATATCCCATATTTACACCAAAATGGCTTGATCTCCAAGTAGGCTTGGTTTAGCCTCAATAACGATATCTTCAAAGATACTCAATCATATCCACGACGAACCACATAACTTGTTCGATACGCTACAAATCTAGAGGGTGTAAATTTACCCTCAAACAGGTCGAGTATCCTTGACAACTGGTTCCTTAACTATCAGTAGGTTGTTCATCAATCATCATCAGTATCATTGCTTTCCACTTCAGTGCTCTTCTTATGCCCAGCAACTATAAAACACAACGACAATTAGACATCGTCAAACATGACGCATAAATACGGATCAAATCATGTTAATTAACAACACACATACAGCAAAATAAAGCTTCATGTGGAAGCCGGCTTTCAAAAAAAAAAAGTGACAGCTGTTTTAGCATTCATAAAGTTGTAGACTTGGGTACAAATACAATTCATTACTGAGCTTTACATATGAACGGAATTGCAAACTTTCAATCCTAATTCCACATTTTGCTGATGAACAATAAATCAAGCCATGCAAAACCAAAAATTAAACGACTGGAAACTTGGCAATTGAAATCTAACAGCTCAAATTAGACTATAGAGAAATGCGAATTTTACCTCTGAAAGTTTTCCTTGTTGTAAAAGCTGCTCGTACCTGGACAAAAGAACACACAAATTTTTCATATTGAAGCAAATGAAAACAAATTAGAATAATCATTTTTGAAAATGTTAGTTCGGGAGAATAATCTGTTTATTGGTTAGATTTGGAGAAGAATCTTTTCAATATCGAAATAATTGATTTTTAGGAAAGGAAATAATCGAAATATCACGTCCGAGAGGGAAAAAGAAATTTTGATGAAATATAAGATACTTGTATATCTTTCCTTAAACAAAAAAATAAATAAATAAAAATAAAAAATTCTCCAAATTGAGTCCAAAAGAAAACGGGATAAGGAATAAGAAAAGGAATAGGAATAAGATTGCCCCCAAATCCCTATAAAAGAGAGTAGGATGAATCCCTAACGCCTCCATCTCTCTCTCAGAGAAAACAAAAGCCTCCATCTCTCAGAAAAGAAGAAAACAAAATCTTACGTTAGAAGAATCAAAGGGACCATGACTATAGGCGCAGTCGCACTGGCTGGAGAAAGCCTAAAGGACAGGCCAATCTACGTAAGGGTAGCAGGATTCTTGAAGGATTTTTTGGTATTTGATTGAGGAGAAGTCGCTGATGGAATCAGCCCTATCATCTGCCAATGAGGTGATTGGATGTGAATCTGAAACAGATAGAGTCAGACGACTCCCCTCTTCCCGATTCATTTTCGCCTACTAACAACCTTGCTGTTGTAAATTCCTGTGCGTATCTGATTGGTGGAGATGGGTATACACTCAAGCATATGCAAGATGAATCTGTTGGATTTCGTCACATAGACTTGAGTAATTTGGATATGGGAGTAGACGAATGGCTCTTAGGAGGTGGGAAACTTGTAGACGCTCAATTTGGGGGAGGAGTAGCTCTTGGCCATGATGGTTATGCTTATTGTGTTGGACCTACAGTCTACCGATTCCGTCCCGGAGTAGACATGACATTGGAGAAGTTGCCGGTACCGCCACAAGGTGCCAACCCCAGGCCCAAGGGATTATTACATAGGCTACGTCTTCTTGGTCTTACTAAGAAAAAACTATACGTCTACTCTTTACGGGGTGGAGCCTACCATCCCCATGTCATGCTCTCGTATGATTTGGAGTCACAAAAGTGGGACGAGGATGCGCTTGATGACAACTTGTGGGGTAATTGGTCTCCTGGCGCGGTACTCTTCAACGATCGCTACTTGTTTTCTTTTGGCACCAGGAGTCCAAAACGGAAACCAAAACCGGGAGAAGAAGAAGAAGCCAAGATAATAGGGTGGAGGGAGGTTGTACTGCGGGATGAGGTGGTTCCTGGAATATATGTTTTTGATATTGAAAAGGGTCAATGGCTACCAGAACCAGTTAAGGGTCTCCCGAATGACGGGAAGGTGATGCCTCATGCTTATCGGCCATTACCAGGAGCATCAGTTGATTGCCGAGATTGGTTTCCACGGTTGTTCCAGATCAGAAAGGACGAGGACGACCACCGCTTGGCTTTGCTGTGGGATGTTGGCATGACTAAAATCTGTAAACTTATTTGGTGTAAGTTCACGCTCAATGTATGTGATACTGGTACTAGTAATAACCCCCGCTTCTCTGCTAATTCGCTGTCACGAGGATTCTGTCCGCTTGATGAGAACACCTTCCATGTCATCAATTCTTCTGTAGGGATGTAAGCACAGCATTTACTAGTAATTTGTTTAGGGCTTTTTCCAAAATAATATTTATCTATTTGCACATCAGATGTGCGTTGGTGATGTACAATTTGAAAGAAGTGCATTTTGCCTTGATCATATTTCGTTTCGTTTTCCAAAATCCCCCTATTTTGTTCTGTTTTGCATCTCTGCATACTGGATCTCGATCTTGTTCAGTCGCTCTTGTTGCGATCGCTACTTTTGAAAATCATGGTATCCATCTTTCTCTTTCAAATTTGAAGAATCTAGTTCGATAAACTACACACGGAGAGTTGATACACGTGCATCACTCTGCTTGCATGAACCAGAAGCATCTTCTGAACTTTATCAAGTCAAAGCTTAAAAAAGAACCTGACCTGATGAGGTAGAAAACCATGTTCCTTTTAGTTTGTTTCAGTGAACTTGATATGTTACAGATTCAATCTTTTCATATCTCTGTGACTGTTGAAGTTTCTAACTACTAACTATGAGAATCAACTTGGATTGCCAGGTAGTCATATTCAGAGATGGAAAATATCTTACACTTGAGGAAGTTTTTAAGAGTTTGGACTTGACAGGGTAAATATTGCTCTTCCTGAAACTGTTTATCTATTAATAGTTTTCCTTATTTTAGGTATGATCTGAATGTTGACTTATTGGACGTTCATGCGGATAAGACTACTTTTCATCGATTTGACAAGTTCAACCTAAAGTATAATCCGTGTGGCCAGAGCAGACTCAGAGAGATATTCTTGAAGCAAGACAATCTAATCCAAGGTATGATCATTTTGAAAGTTAAAACTGTTAATATCATACTTGTGCATATTAGAGAACATTTATAGCAAAAGTGAGGCACAGTCCATTTGAAGAATGAAAAAAGTACAACAGGTAGTCCTTTTCTTTGAAATTTGCATTTCATACAATTACATAAGGTTCAAAACCATACATCATAAGGTTCAAAAGCATGTTCAAAGAAGCTCTTTCCCTTGCATCATTCAACTGACAACAAAGTTTTGGCTTATACTTAAACCTAAATTCCCAGGCATATTCAATTAAACTAACGTAATCTACTTACTGGTTGTCGATTAGCCGGATTTGAGTGACACTCTTGAGAATCTGCAAAGAAAAAGTATATATAGTTGAACAGAAAAATCAATCCAAATTGTCAATCATAATATAGACACCGCAAGTAGAAATAGCAACACAGAATTTCAGTCACCTTATAGTGTTCCGGTCAACATATTGTCAACAGAGAATGCGGGGTGGAAGTAGCCAGCTGCCAAGGCCTTGTGAAATGCTTCATAAATATCTTCAATCAAATAGGGGAAGTGTATACAACTCATCAAAGATATCACTTGATTTAACCTCTGGCTGCGAAAACAAATGATAAATCAGAACAAATTTATTAACATAAAATAAAGGATACCAAATCAAAAGTACTGATTAAACGGAGAGCTTACCAGTGTTACGGTAGGTCCAGGTTTATTATACCTTTGTGTGCTCTGATAATGGTGTCTTACACAATCGTCTGCAAAGATAACGATGGATTCCACTGATGTGTATTGGCCCTTACTACTACCAAATTGGTAAACTTCTTTTAGAACACTAACTCCGCTGGGCAGCTTGGCAGGCCAATTAGAATAGTCAGCACAACCACAAAGATGGCTTCTAAATTCTTCCTTCTTCAACAAATTGTGGGCTACAGAGAGGTCTCTGCACAGCATATACATATTTGCCAGGAACCGGCGCTTGTTCTCAAAATCCCACACAATTGGATAATTGAACACCAATTTTACATGGGTGCGACAATAGAGAGGAGAGATTTTTGAATTTAATGGGAGGTCGCCTGGTTTAACATCCAAACAAGATGTGGACAGAAATGATTTCCACCTCTTAACACGGTTTCTAATCCCGGAGCCTTCTAGCATCTTCTCTTCCACTTTTTCGAGAATTTCGTGTAAGGCATTGATATCACTCTCTCAAAAAGGCTTGGGTCTTTTTTCTCACTTAGAGCAAGTTCACCCGTTGGGTTAGAATGAACACAGTAATCTGGGTCACTCTGGGTCACTGTGACCAGATAGCAGTTTCCACCCGTTTAAAATGTGAGATTGCTGTCACGTGGCAGTGACTGTTTATTGAATTAAAAAAATGATTTTTAAGTGTGAATAAGAATTTTAGTTGTAAATAAATAGTAATTAAACAATATGACTTAATGAAATTAATTTTTTTATTCCATGACATTTAATTGACAGGCCAAACCTAGGGGAAAAAATTACAATAATTTGAAATTTGCTAATAACTATCTAATTATCGGGATTATTATCCTCATTACAAAAGAAATTGGTGTTTGAAGGATCATTGTCATCAATGGGGTTTGTAGATTCATCGGTGGAAGGTGGTTGGGGATAATAGTAACCGGGAAAAGATGGTTGGTAACACCCACCAGGATAGGGTGTTTGGGGATATCCTCCGGGGAAAGATGGTTGGGGATATCCTCCGGGGAAAGACCCCGACAAATTTGCTTGTGTCTCCGCTATCGCCTTTTGTTTTGCTAGCCAATAATCTTTCCTAGGCCCTGGTGACATAGTGCTTGGATTCATCTCCATGATACGCTCTTCCCTCTCTTGGATTTTGAATTGCTCATTCCGCATATCCATTTGGAGCCGCATATATTCTCGTTGTTGTTGGTCTTGCAATTGCCTTGCGTATGCTTCATCTCGTTTTTCCCTTGCTGACAAGACTGATGCTTGGCTGTTTGCAAGCGTCACGACAACAGCTGCAACAGGTGATTCTTCTTTGGCCGCCTTCCCTTTTCGGTGTGCTTCCTTTGCAGCCTTTCTTCCTATAGGTCGCACATTCGGGTCGGGAGCAACTTCATCAACATCTTTTTCTAAGTTGATAGGAGATTCATCACAACTTGGTTGCGTAGACATCCCTTCATTGCGTAGACATCCCTTTATCCCATAGCTCGGCTTTCTTTTGATCTTTACCCTTTCTTGAATCTTGGCTAATAAACCTCCACGACTTGCACAATTGGAGGTCTTCCTCCGGACTCCATCTCGCCAAAGTTGTGTTAACTCCGGCCATGATTGAAACAAAGAAAAAACCTAGAAGATGAAAGCTATGGAATTTAAAAAGTAACTGAAATTTTGATGTGTGAGAGAAATTGGTGGGGAGTGTGTAAAATTGTGATGGGTATTTATAGGGGATTATACAAATTTTTTAATATTTTTTTCTTACCGTTAAATTTTTGTTTACCCAATTAATTACAAACGGTCATATTTTATTTTATTTTTTTAAATCTGTTTGGAATAGCCAACGGCTACTTATTATGAGCCGTCAGATTGCATAACGGATGGCCCAGATTTGTGGACCGTTGCATTCAAACAGACGAGTCAAGCCGTGCAAGTGACGACGCGTGTCGTGGGGAAGACGCAGCTCGCATGTCGCGACAAAAGATGGCTGGACACGCGCAACGGGCTGGCGCTTGTTCGTCCGTGGGAGAGACGCAAGCAGCAGGCGCGTCGAAGAAACAGAGGCAGGGCGCTGACGTCAGCCACGTGGTGTGGGCTGGGCTAAGCTGGCTGCTTCTCGCCTGGGTTAGTCTGCTCCTCTCACCTGGGTTAGTTTTCTAACCAACAAAACAACTCGGGCTAGAAAATGGGAGAACCCATTTTATGGGTGGAAGCACATAAATTTGGGCCGGATTAGTTTGCTTACGTGGATCCAGCTTGGGGTGAATTTTTTTCCCACCGTGGACTTGCTCTTAAATTCAAGAAAAAAGGTTGACTTTCAGTTGTTATAACTATACCTCCCTTAAAATTTCCATGCGGTCGATACTGAGTTGACAAGTATATGAGATTATTCCCGATCTTCTTCAATATCTCCCACATTTCCTCATCTGTGACTCTGCCTTGTTCATGTTCTTCTCTCCAGTGTTGGAAGTCTGTGACAACTTTATTGAAGACCAGCAAATACCTTCCTTTTTCGTGTCGGATACATTCTTGGGGATGTATGAGAACTGCTGAGTCGTACATCTTCTGAGTCTCCCAGTGTCTAGCAGCTTCGGAGTGCTTTTTGCATTCTTGAACGGTTCCGAAGCCGTCTCGTCCTTGGTAGGGTTGATACCGTATGTATCGGAGATTCTCCAGATTTGGATTACTACATGGTGAAGGAGTGGATAAGATAGTGTACTGATCATGAAATCTGTCACGACGTTGATGAAACGTTAATTTCTCTTGGAGGCTAAGAGAGGGATTTCCGTTGGCCATTGAGCTGGATTTCTCTTGGTGATAAAATGTTTGGATCTGCTTTCTGGGTATGTTTGGATCGAGCTAGGATTCTGTCCTAATGAAACTACCTTACCCTAAGAAGAGAGGGTCATGGCCGTTCATTATGTTAGGAAAGTTTCAACAGGAGAGAATCTCGATCTGCTTTCTAGGGATTCTATTGAAAGAAGTTCTTGGAGCGGCGGCAGAGGTTTAGTTTCAGGTTTTTATGTTTTAGGGTATGTGCCCGATCTATATGCTATTAGGGTAGAAATGTAATTTTTCTGTTTGGTATCTTTGGGCTCCCTCATTGGGTTCCTTTGGGTCATCTAGAAATGAAGTATTAGAACTACGTTTTTTTTTTTCTCTGATGATAACGACTACGCATTTAACATGATATATATAGTGACCAACATTCTGTAATAATTTAAATCTCTCGATTAGGTATTTGTCTTCCAGGAGTTCTATAGAATTTTAAAAAAAAATCGAGAATCTGAGATCTATAGAAAACCAGAGCCATGTCGATGCAATCAAAATTATAGTTCAATACGAGAGATTCCATGTTGTTCTTTGCACCGTGTTCTAAAGTTACATATCTATATCAAAAGTTTACTCCACTAACTAAAGGATTTTGTATGGAGAGAGCCCTTCGCAACTATTCAATTGTGGGAAACACTGTCATCTAATCTTAACTTTTTAGTCATACACATAATACATATAAATACACGCAATGTGTCAAAAACCTCGCTCCCGCTTATTAACAAAGTGACTCGTAATAAAATCAAAACATGCGTATTTGCATATTTGAATGATGAATCTCTTGGATATCGTCATATAGATTTGAGAGATTTGGATATGGTAGTAGACAAATGGCTCTTAGGAGGTGGGAAACTTGCAGACCTTCAATTCGGGGGAGGAGTAGCTTTTGGCCATGATGGGTATGTTTATTCGGTGAGACCTATAATTTACCGATTCCGTCCATGTGTCGATGACGAAATCGGTAAATGGGAGAAATTGCCGATACCGCCACAAGACAGGCCCGAGGGATTCTTATATCATGCACGACTTGTATCATCAAGAAAAAACTTTACGTCTATACAGTGGCGAATCCAGGATAAAATTGTCATCCGGGCTAATTGCAACGTAAAAAAAATTTCACCAAATCTTGACTGTACGAGAAACTTTTACAAAAACTAACCATATCTTACGAAACGAGACAGAGCTGGAAATGATCGGCAACATGCTTGGTTCTTCAGATTTCTGTGGTGGAATGGTGAATGTTTTGGTGCTGCAAGAAGATTCAAAACTTAGAAGAGATTATAGATCAGCTCCTCGAAGTGACTTCTTGAAAAATTTAGAACTTAAGTAGATTAAGGCCTACTGGCTGAACATCTAATTGGGGTATCAAATGTATGGTTCACGTTGGTGCAAATCCAATCACCTCAACCAAAGCTCTTATTTTCTATTGAGTAATAGTCTGAGTAAGTCTTCTTAACTGCCGTGGTTTCCACCCCTCAACCAAAGCTCTTATTTTCTATTAAGAGTCTGAGTAAGCCTTCTTAATCGTCGTGGTTTCCACCCCTGATAACAGTTTTGCGCACAAAGAAGAGAGACCGATCAAGGAAACAAACACAGATCGACTAGATAATTTCATGTCTGTCAAGCACACTTGTTGTGCATATTGTAGTGAGATAGACGTGCACAGGCAAGGTAGGAGTTAGTTTTAAACTTTTGATTATGATGTGAGAGTGTTAATGGTTGTCGTAGGATAGGAAGTTTGCTCACCGATCAAAGGAGAATGCTTAGGTAAAACACCTTAAGCTATATATGAAGTGAGGTAGCTCACCAACCATACATGAAGTAGTATTTTTTTTTTTCCCTCAAAGAATCTCACCTAGGCTTAAGCCCAGGTGAGCCAATTGCTGGATCCGCCACTGCGTCTATACCGAAGGAGGTGGAGTCAATAATGTCAACGTTATGCTTACTTTTGATTTGGAGGCAGGCAATGGGACGAGAATGATGTGCTTGATGACAACTTCTGGGGTGATTGGTTGCCTGGCGTGGTCCTCTACGAGGATCGCTACTTGTTTTCTTTTGGCTCTAGAAGTCCCAAACGCAAATCTAAACCCGAAGAAGCCAAGATAACGGCAAGGAGTTGGGTTCAAGTGAAGGTGCGGGAAGAGGAGGTTGCTGGAATATATGTTTTTGATCTTAAAGAGCGTCAATGGCTAGGGGAACCGGTTCAGGGTCTCCCGAATGATGGAACCGTGATACCTCATGCTTACCAGCCATTACCAGAAGCAATTGATTACCGATTATTCAGTCCACAGTTGTTCCAGATCAGAAAGGAGGACGATCACCGCTTGGCTTTGCTGTGGGATTCTTTTAGCAGCATTGACAGTCACTGTGATCTTATTTGGTGCAAGTTTATATTGGATACTTGTAATACTACTACGGATGATGTCCCCCCGCTTCTCTGCCCATTCGCTGTCACCAGGATACCGTGCGCTTGATGAGAACACCTTCCAGATGCTCAATTGTGCTGTAGGGATGTAGGCACAACATTTACTACTACTTGTTAAACACAAGCCAACTGGATGAGAAATACGCATTTAACACGATAAGATGACCAACATTCTGTAACAAATTAAATTTCTGGATGTGCATTTGTCCACTCAAAGAGTTCCGTGACCCGTAAATATATATTCGACCAACTATTATTATAAGCTTAAAACAATTTAGGGATTCAGAGATGTGAAGAAAACCGAGCCGTGTGTCGATGCGAACAAAATTGGCCATGTGCCTCTGCCCTCATTGCTCTGGCTACATGTCTGCTGAAGTTGCCATTTCTACTTCTATATGATTTGGTGAATAAGTAGCTTCCAAGTTCTATTTGTCTATAGAACATGTCCAGAAACAGTAGCATCTTTCCCTTTGCCTTCATGGATCAACTTCTTCCGGAAACAGTAGCATCTTTCCCTCTGCCTTCATGGATCAACTTCTTCTGGAAACTCAGCTTCTCCGTGGTAGATATACTGCATCTCCTCCTTCCAGGTCTGCAAAACCAAGCACACAATTAGAAAATCGGGACAAGAGGGACACCCTGTTACCATTTTCAAAGCTGCTTAAAAACCATAAACACTTGCCGTTTCTCGAAAGGCAATCCTCAAATTGGGAACGTTTGTCTTTTGGATATCATTTCCTTTAGGGCCTCTCAAGAAATACTTGCTACCAAGCCAATGTGTCTGCACGAACAAGGAGTTGAATCATGCAATCAATTACCTTGAGGTAAAGTTGGATCATACAGATTTCAAGATCATATATGAAATTGGACAATTTTATTTCAACAATGAGTCTTTAAGATGCATCATGCATATTTTTATTAGGAAGAAAACTAAAGAATTTTCTTTCCACAAGTTTCCCACCTTTGCTGCATGTGAAAATCCAGAATGATATACCGAATTTCTAGCAATCTCACAGAGGTCACAAGCACTGAGCTTCCACACCTGCACCATACTTGATTTGATAAGATACCCAACCATGAACAGCACCTATAAAGCTACAAGAATCGTGAATCGACAAACCTGTGCTGCAACGCTATATTCTTCCACCAGCGCTTCTTTTGTCAAATGAATTAGCAAAGGATCATCGCTTGAAAGCGACACATTTAGCCCGCGTTGAAAGAACACAGGGAACGGGTTTTTCTTGTAATCCAAGAAAAGAGAATTATTGCTCAAGGGTGACATAAGCAGTCCCACCTGCATTGTAAAGGAGGTTAATAATTATTTTGTCAACAATAAAGCACAAGTCGGAAAGGTTCAATAGCATATAAAGAACATGAAAACTTAAGGGGTAACTTACATAAAGATAAAAATAAAGTCAAAAGGGATCAACCTGCCCCAGGTAATATAGGTATTGCAGAACTGGAGAGTACCGAAGATTGATACCATGTGAGATATTATGGCATACAAGAAATCCCGCAGCCAAATGGTCAACATCACCTGCCTGCATAGGATATATGAAAATTGTCAATCTTAAAAATCATCTAAATGTAATAACCGAGTTTAGGTCGCAGACAATAACCTCTCCACAGTGCGGCCGGAATTTTATTGTAGTCATTCCTTTTGACTCACGAAGCTGAAATAAAGGGAAAAGAAGAACAAAATCATTTTCTATATCACCTATAGATGTATTTTGACAAGGGTGGAAATAAGAGCATTCTCTAAAAGGAAAAACCTTATTAAGAGTGTACAAGTTTGCATAGCAGTAATAAGCATAGTAAGAATATGCAGGATTGAATTCGTTAGTCCATTCAGATGGTGTTGGCATATGTTTCGTCGGACGCCTTTCTGGTCTACTTTCATCGTCTACAACGTCAAAACCCACCACCTGTTTGTACGAATGTTAATGTTAGACTATACGGTATAGAATTTTATAAACCACATCAGTACTTATGGACTTTGTACTAGCAAAAGTTAAGACATCAAAAATCCAACACATCTTCATAATAATAAGAAGCATCTACAGGATCTAAAATGATTCTCTCAACCAAATACGTAATAGAGATCTATAAGATTGTTTAGCTGACCTGCTTCAGGAACAAATGTAATTGAGGATGTGAATTTGGATCCACCGTGACTTCAAAGAGTGGAATGAAAACATTATCTAAAATGTTCTGGAAAGAGGTAACAATCCCCATCTTCTTGTAGATATTGTATAACCGTGGTAGCTGCAAATGTCATTCAAAACTAAAACCATAAGAGCTAATGAAACTATGCAAGACAATGATTTCAAGGAAAAAGTCACTTGCAATATATCATGAAAGAAAAAACATAATATCATGCAATTCCATCCATGAGTAACAAAGAAAGAACTACAGATTTATGGCTGATGTCTAACATGATATAAGCACAATATAAAACAACCTTACTGTTACCTCTCCTGGAATGTGTTTATACAATATAAACTCAAACATTATACTTAAATAAGGTCCGGTTTTATATGCTGGAAAAAAAAAATTGTTTGCAATATGTTACACCAATCCAACCAACTCCCAAGTACAACAACAATGTCACAAATAGAAGATCTCAGCAATGAAGATAGACATTGACTACCAAGAATAGAACAGCTACCAGAACAAAATAAAAGAGCATTAATATACCTGTATTAACCATACTACATTCTCGCTATAAATGTCATTGTTAACAAACCAACTAGCCAGTTGATCCCACTCACTTTGTTTTCTCCCATAAACTGAAATCCTGTACTCTGCCATCTGCAAAACGAGAAATTCATTATCAGACATGCATAAATGATCAATGCAAGAAAATCTTCCTATTAAATGTTAAAGAGGAAAACCTGGTATTTCATGGCTTCGAGATCTTTCAAAACTTCCTTTGTTACTTCTGCTAAAAATCGTCCTGCAATTGTACACATAAATAAAACATTAACTTTACAAGACAAGTCCAGCTTAAGAGATTGAAATGCTATGCACTTCAATCTATATAAGATAACAATTGATTATCAAAGGTAAATCAACCAAGACCCAACAAGAATATGCACAAGTATGATATCCTGATCTTAACAGTTTAACTTTCAAAATGATCATACCTTGGATTAGATTGTCTTGCTTCAAGAATATCTCTCTGAGTCTGCTCTGGCCACACGGATTATACTTTAGGTTGAACTTGTCAAATCGATGAAAAGTAGTCTTATCCGCATGAACATCCAATAAGTCAACATTCAGATCATACCTAAAATAAAGAAAAATCAATGTGCATGAGAGAGAGGTTTAATTATTCATAGATAAACAGTTTCAGGAAGAGCAATATTTACCCTGTCAAGTCCAAACTCTTAAAAACTTCCTTAAGTGTAAGATATTTTCCATCTCTGAATATGACTACCTAGCAATCCGAGTTGAATCTCATAGTTAGTAGTTAGAAACTTCAACAGTCACAGAGATATGAAAAGATTGAATCGTAACATATCATGTTCACTGAAACAAACTAAAAGGAACATAGTTTTCTACCTCGTCAGGTTCTTTTTTAAGCTTTGACTTGATAAAGTTCAGAAGATGCTTCTGGTTCATGCAAGCAGAGTGATGCACATGTGTATCAACTTTTCTAATGTTGTAAAAATCACGGTGGGGTGCACTCTTCTGAGCTAAAAACTCCTCCCCCTCATTTAATAAATGATGTACACGGTATTTCTGCACATTAACCAGACATGTCACAAATAGAACAGAAAATTTGAAAGATAAGGCAAAGTTAACTGAACCAACCTCGTCAAGAAATCTTAACCTATGATGGCATACAGAGCGGACATTTCCAATAGACACAACTTTAAGAAGATAATGGAGATCAGTGAAAAATGTTGTTGCACTCGCAACAGGGTACAACTCTTCAGATTCTACAAGGGTAACAATGGTTTCTCATAAGCATTATTTTCTAATTAAATTAACTAAAACCGAAGCAACTTCAAAATTAAGTTTCAGTTCCTACCATTTTCGCGTGCATAAACATGTACGACACCGTCTTCCATCCTAAAGCAGTGCTGCATGATAGATTTGGAAGACAGAATAAATTAAACAAAAGCTAATAAACAAAACAAGTCACTTGAAAACTTCATTCCCACAAATTTGGCATATTTTAAATGAGCAGAGAATTACTCACAGCTGATGGTTTAACAGGTTCAAAATGAAATGGGTTGCTTTTCTTCTCTGATGAGTCTGGCCTGGCTACCCTCCATGGAACAACATTTTCCCTGTAAAGGTACTTCTTACGCAGATCCAAGCAATCTCGAATCATCCTTTGTACTTCTTCATCCTCTTTGCTTATTGACTCTGAATAACATTGTTTTGACAAAAAGAGAAAGATGCTTCAATTTATTTCTAGCCATCAATAGTATAATGTTATGAGTAACATATTGATATCAAATTCACAGAAGCATAACATCTAGCATTCACCATGTAAATATCAGCTATGCTAGAACTTTCAAACAAAATGGATTTAAGAGTAACAAGAAAAATAAGTAAAAACTGCAGATATAACAGGAATTTGGAAGAAACATTGAAGCAGAAACAGACCTGCAGAAGTAACTAATAGTTGGAAATTAAATTACCATTCACTGGTGCACTTAGTGGCAAAAGAATTCTTGCAAAAGAAGGGTCACTCCTCCCCAGCTGTGCTGTAGCTCCATCTACCTCTTGCATGAAGTTGTTACTTGTACACATCACTACATCAGAGTTTGACAGCTCAAATTTACAATCACTATACATCTACTAGCAAAATATTCGGATTCTAAATGCTTTGCTTCCAATAAAACTCTGAACTTATAAATTTAAACATGCAAGGCAACCGAGTTTATAGTAAACTATGACCGTTGACCTTTTGAACATGAAGATTAGAGTAAACTATTTCCGCCATAAATGCCGACAATTATTGTACTGATGATTTTCTACAGTGTACAGTGTGTTTTTCTTCAAACGTAAAGATAGCAAAAGAGCAGTAAACTTTTTTAGAGATGAATTCGTTTTTTTTTAGAACTATAGATGAATTCTATATGAACAGCAGATATTTTGCACCATTGCGTTCAAAGCCCTTCGCATTTGTACCTTCATTTTGGTAAACTGACTGAAACAAAAAAACAAAAACAACAAAGCAAAATGATCATTTTCTGATCAGCACAATGCATATGAATTAGCGAGAACAGTGAGCTAGTATCAGAGACACACGTACATTGTCATTTGCATCTCCATTCTCATAGTTGAAAGGACAATCATCTTCATTTGCATACTCAGTTCCTTCCTCGTCGGAATCATCCACTAGTCCGGCGTGAGATCTCGGCGTCGTCAACCTACCAACAGACACAGACGTAGCCATCCTTGTAGTGGAATTCAAGGACTGAGACTCTACAAATCGAAAATTAAAGATTAAACAAGTGAAAATTCTATAAAATCCAAACGCAACTATAAAATCGAAACGAGAAAACAATAAACAGATTATACAGACCATTTGCTTGACCAGTTCGGAGCGGCGGAAGGCCGGAGGGGATGAAATTGAGCCGTTCCGCCGAGGAAGAAAACCGAGGAGCTCGATAATTGGAGAGAGGATCAAACTTGGCGTCCTCGTCGATCAAACCGCCGCTCCTCATATCCGCATTCGGCAGCGAGGACGAGATTCTGTAATAGTGAATCGATTTCTCGTCCAACGACCTGGACGGCGCCGTTTTGCGATTATCAGTGACGGCGTCGCGGTCAGAGCCGAAGCCTCGCCGCTGGTCTTGCTGCTCGTCTTCTTCGACGTAATCGTCTTCTTCTTCTTCTTCGTCGGCGTTGTCGTCGGCGTCTTGAGAGCGGAGGCGAGACGGCGGTTTGCGGCGGATCTCGATGAGGCGGTCGATGACTTGGTCGACGCTGCGTTTGTGGATGTAGAAGGCGGAGACGGCCATGAGGGAGGCGCCGACCAAGGCGGCCATGGCTAGGTTAAGAGCGGAGGTTGAAGAGGTGGAAGAAGATGACGAGTCCATTTTTGGAGTGGACTCGTCTGTTTGTTCAGGATTTCAGAGTTTCAGTGGAGAGTGATGAAAAAATTGGTGAAGTAAATGGAAGGGAGGTCGTTGATAGGAGCAGGGGTTTTATAGTGACTCGTGATGCGGTGGCGTGTTGTTGCGCAAAGGGTTTAAGGGGGTGGGGCCCGTTCCGTTGTAATCGAGCTCTTGAAAAGTTGAAATCCGGTACTCGGTGAAGTGCAAGGTAGACACGTGGAGTGTTCCTTTTTTCAGTTTGTTTTTTGTTTTTAGTTTTTTCGAGTTTTCCGGTAAAGAGTTCATATATTACTCGATATAGCAAATTAGCAACACACTCACTTATCAATATTTCATCTCAGAAAATTAATGTTAGTTTCCACAGCCACATGCGCACAAGCCCAATATGAAAAATTGCACATTCTCTTCACTGTGCCCTAAAGCTACTAATCTATGTCAAAGGTTTACTCATCACACGTTATTAACTGAAATAGTTGTGTACACGGCCTCATTCATAACTATCCATATGCGAAAGTTAAAGTCTCGACTAATATTAACCTCTTAACCATCCACATGATATGTATAGGTACACAATGTGTGCTGATGATCTTTTATTAACAACATTTGCATGTGGTCGAGTTAGTAATAGTTTATGTGTGGAACCCTCATACTTATGTTGGAATCCCGCCGACGTTAATTGAAGTTAAATCCTAATTTATTCTTGGGTGGCCAAGAGGAGGAAGCGTTCTGACATGATCCATCGGTGCTGATTAATCTTTTGGCCATAACCTAGCTCGATCAAGTAAAGTGTTTGAAGATACCGACGTTGATACTTAAAAAAAAACAAAAAACAATAGTGCTCACGATAAAATCAAATCCTAACTCAATCGAGTAAACCTATTTGTATCAACAGTGGCAGAATGAGTGGAATCCAGAAATGGGCCAGGTGCGAAAAATCATGTGTATGTCCGTTCTACAATCTCACATGATCTGGGAATTGAAGCCCGAAACAATTCAGGGCTGGTTTGACAGCAATTGTAGGATAACACTCTCTAACTAAAAAGCAAGCAAGCTTGAGGCCTCGGCTTTGAGAACTTGGGCTTACCAAATACCAAATGGTTTACGGATTGAGAATGGGAGATCCTTGAGAAAGTGAAGAACAATGATTGTGGGGACAAAGTAGGACTTGCGTTTTCTAATTGAGAATGAGAAACAATGATACACTATAAAAGTGGGGCAAAACTTTGAAATGGTGACAACTTAACTACTAATCATGCTTAGACAGTGAGTCGGTGGGAGGGTCCTCGATAAGAAAGCAACTTCTGTGGAGATCAATAAGATTATAAGATTATAATCTTAAACAATTAAACGTGTACATCAAATTTGTCCAACAAATGAGGAGATCAATGAGATTATACTTTTCCCACCACGAGGTTTGAAATCGAGACCCTGACTCCCTGAGTAGATATTTCTAACCACCAAAAGATAACTGTCACTCTACTTTCAACGTTGCTTAATCTTAGTTAGAACCCCAGATAGAGTATGAGTCAATAGAAGTGTGCTTGATGTTACACAGTACACATTTTCTCGATCATATAATGTCAAAAGAGACTAATGGTTGATTGATATCGCTTCCTTACAAAATTTTCATTATCAGATCTTATACATTGTATTTCATCGAGCAAAATATCGTATTCTCATTTTAGCTCTTTTCATTTTCAACATACATAATATATCGATAATTATATTTTAATATTTTTCTCGAATATTATAGCCAAGTTTCATTTATGTAGATAAAATTAATAAAGCTCTGATTAATAAATATAATGAAGTTTCGAGATTAATTTCCTCCTAAACACGTACATATGCATAGATAATAAAACTTGGGTGTAGAAGTTCATTTGTGTTTTCTTTGATTTTCATTAAAAACAACCGTATAGTAGAACGAAGACTAACATTGACGCCTGCCAGTAAAACGTACGGTCTCTGTTCCGAAAGACGAAAGGTCCCCGTGAACGCGACTAGTGTTCGTTGTCGTAAAATCCTCAACACCTGGAGGAGGTTCTAGTGGAATAAGACTAGTACAATAATTGGAGGGCTGCTGGGAAGTTACATGATAATTAAGCAAGTGGACGGTGCAGATTGATTGATTGATTTTGCATTTTGGAGGTAGCCATGGCCAGTTGGGACCTGCTGGGCTGCATGCAGTTGTCGACACAGTCGTCCCTCTTGATATTATTTCTTCGATTGCTAACATGTATGGTTTTCGATTTTGGTGGATATGAACAACTTGCATGTGACTTTTCAACATTCATTGGTTTTTCTTTTTTTGGAATTATCATCATTCATTGGTTACGCCGTCAGAGCAAGCAAGATCAAACTGCACAATCCGTCTACAGTGTTTAATTTGTTATCTTTTCCTCACCCTTCGGTAGCATTTGTCTAAATTATTGGATATCCGATCGAACCGGTGGTCATGATCCAAGCTATAGGATAGAAATTGTGCGACCCAAAATGGTGGGGGCCTGATGGAAGACTTCAAGGGTATATATGATGATATATACTGCGTGTATACAGAAAAGATGGAGAATGAAATGCATGTATGACGGATTTTTTTAGTATATATATATATATATATATAACATACATCAAGTCGTGAGCCGTTTTATCGTCTTGAATTATGAATTGCTAAACGATTGAACGACTCACGGCTTGATGTATGTCATACAAATATGTATAACCGAACCCATATATGGAATGCTAAGATAGGTATGTATTTCGGTGTTTGTAATAAGAGTAAAACCAAAAATATGGAGAAAGAAAACCTACTGATCGAATTAAATACGGGTCCCTAAATAATATTGAGTTGAAGTTTTATTGTATTTTCATTTAACAAAATAATTAACTAAATTAAATTGAGAAAGAAAATTGCATTCATCTTCTCTTGGGGAAGCAAATTTGCTCCTCACATCTACTTTCCCACCCTTATCCCCACCCATCTACACGTGTTCATTGTGTTTAATCACTCTAACTATGGTTAACAACCATATATTTATGTTAATTAATTATATTGTTATCTAATTTTACTGTAATTCTTTTTTTTCTTTTCCTAAACAAATCTACTTCTTTATGTTGGGCAACAAGAATCGAACTTTGATCTTTTTTTTCTTTTTTTTGTAGTAATTTGATCTGCTTCTTTATCTGCTCAACAAGTTACAAATTTGCTTATTCATGTAATCAAGGATAACGTCTGAGCAACAAATTTTGAACTTTGATCAAAGAGATTGCTCCCCTCTCTTAAGATCCTTGATTACATCATCAGACATCCAGTTTTAAGCTGCCATATATGCGCTGCAAATGGTAATACCCAACCCAGATGTACCTAGATTAAACCCACCAATCCTACATCTAAGGTAATGCATGTCATGACTTTTCTTTCTTAATTTGCATGATTATTTGTTTTAATTTAGCATTGTGTATCTGAGTTTGGTTTTGATTATTGGTCTCTATTAGTCAAAAGGTTTTGCACGACTATCTGGAAAGTTTTTTTCACTTTTTTTTCTTGTTGTAAAAAAGAAGCATATTTGTTTAGAAAGAGAAAAAAAGATTAAAGTAAAATTAGATAATAATATAATTAATTATCATAAATAATTAAATATATATTTGTTAACTATAGCTAGAGTGGTTAAACCTAAATGACATTCGGCATTTATCTAGAATG
The DNA here is from genome assembly GCF_000184155.1 of Fragaria vesca subsp. vesca. Lineage (NCBI taxonomy): Eukaryota > Viridiplantae > Streptophyta > Magnoliopsida > Rosales > Rosaceae > Fragaria > Fragaria vesca. The sequence goes on along the minus strand of NC_020494.1, from coordinate 23,222,819 downwards.
ATGGGGACGAGGGTGTCGAAGAAATCATCTGATTTTTTCTTGGAGCAAGCATTTGATTTTTTGGAGCAAGCATTGATTTTTTTTCTCTGATTGCCAAGACTTGTCACTTCAGACGCTTCTTTTGTTCTGACAATTTTGCATCCTTGCCAAAATGAAAGGGAAAACGTGCTCGGTCGCGATTTAACGTCAGCGGACACCATTTACCAACTGTCCAAGAAGGGCATCATGCACTAGGGCAACAAGCCAACAACTGGGTACACGACCAAAAGGATCAATAATTGTCCAGTTCGGCTTTGTGGCTCTCACATTTCCTCACAGAACATCTTGTGGACTACATTTGATCATATTCCCTAAAGATCGAGCTCAATAATTTGTGTGATATATATGATCGAGAGTAAGATTGCCAAAGGAAATGCCAGTATATATATACAATTTGGCAGAAAGTTGATAATTTGAATGCATGAACCGACTTGCAGTACGTATTACTATTACCCTTTGAACACTGTGGTCTATTGACTCTACTCTGATCAAATGGGACAAATCGCTTCAGTATGAAAAGGACTTCAATGGTATTTCAGATCTTTTGCATTATTGCCCTAAACAGATAACTCAAGAAATTAACTGGAAACGAGTACGCGAAGGTAACTGTAGCTGACCTAATACCGCCTTTAACATCTTCTGCAACATGATACGTGTACGTTCAGATACACGTAGTTAGTTTACATACGTGAAGCAGCTAGCTAGTACTCACCTTCGTCTATATAAACATGGCGTTAGATCACAGCTTAGCAAACCAGAAAACCAAAACCAGCCTCTCCACCATTGTTACTATAACGAAGCCGGCCAGCTAGCTAGCTGTGAGAAATGGGATCCATTCAAGCAGAGCCAGTGGCTGTGCCTCATGTTGTGTGCATCCCATTCCCAGCACAAGGCCATGTGAACCCTTTCATGAACTTGGCCAAGCTTCTCCATACTAGAGGCTTCCACATAACCATGGTGTACACAGAGTTCAACCACGCCCGGTTACTCAAGTCCAGAGGACCCGAGGCGTTGAAGAACTCTCCCGGTTTCAGGTTTGAGACCATTCCTGACGGTGTTCCACCTTCCAACCCTGATGCCACTCAGAGTGTCACTGAGCTCTTGTACTACACCAAGAAGCACTCGGTGGTTCCGCTCCGGGACTTGATTGTGAAGCTTAATTCCAACCCGGATTTGCCTCCAGTGAGTTGCATTATTTCCGATGGGATTATGGCCTTCGGAATCAAAGTTGCCCGAGAGCTTGGGATTCCTGTGGTGCAGTTTTGGACTGCTTCCACTTGTGGTCTCGTCGCCTATATGCAGTTTGTAGAGCTTGTCAAAAGGGGAATTTTCCCATTAAAAGGTATACATATGGCTCATTTATTCATAAATATTAAAATCAATGGTTTCAGATCCTTTAAAAAATTATACAAATAACTCTCTTGATGCATATATGTCCTCTAAAATATGGTGTAGAATGTAGTCTGAATTTCTCACTTCTGAAGCTGAGTTCGGGACAGTGAGACATACTATTCACCGGCGCCATATATATAAGACTGTAATCAACCATTGGTAATTAACAAGCAGTAATACTGCATAACTGAATATCAAAATTGTGGACAAAATTAATAAAAGTTATAACTTGAGCTTAAACGTTTGGTCTGTTATAATTATGAACTTAATTATAATAACATCAGAATAGCATTATTTCGTGTGCATGCATTATTTCATTTCAATTATTTCATCCCCATTAAACATCTGCCCATGCATGTCGCTGTTTTGTAGTTATTACAGGAAAATAATGCATGTGCAGACATTTTCGTGTCCTACCATTTTCCGTTTTTGGCACTTTAATTCCGTCACATGTGACCATTCTTTTGTACTTTGAATCAGTCACTCTCTCTCTAACCTAATCTCGTGCATTTGCTAACAGATGAGAAAAATGTAACCAACGGTTATCTGGAAAGCACTACTCTAGAGTGGATCCCGGGAATGAGCCACATGCGACTCAAAGACATGCCCAACTTCGTCCGGTCCACTGATCCGGAAGACATCGCCTTCAACCGCTGGCTCGAAGAGGGCCAGGACATCCTCACCGCCGATGCCATCATCTTCAACACCTTCTACGACTTCGAGGCTGAAGTCCTAGACACCGTTGCCTCTGTGTTCCCCAAGAACAACATCTACAACCTCGGCCCCCTCACCTCGCTCTGCAAGACCTTGCCGGCAATCGAGGACGCCTCCACTCGTCCAAGCCTGTGGAAGGAGAACACCGAGTGCCTCACCTGGCTCGATGCTCAAAAGCCCGACTCGGTCATCTACATCAACTTTGGCAGTATCGCCGTCATGACGGCTGATGATTTTGACGAGTTTGCATGGGGTTTGGCAAACAGCGGTCACCCTTTTTTGTGGATCGTACGGCCGGATGTTGTGAAGGGGAAAACCTCGGCGACTTTGTCGGATGAGTTTCTGGAGGCCACGAAAGATCGTGGCCTGATTGCTCGATGGTGTCCCCAGGAGCAGGTGCTTGCGCATCCTTCCGTAGGGACATTTTTGACCCACAGCGGGTGGAATTCCACGCTGGAGGGTATATCTGGCGGTGTCTCTATGCTTTGCTGGCCGTTTTTTGCCGAGCAGCAGGTGAATTGTAGGTACGCGTGTACGACATGGGGGATTGGTATGGAGATTAGTGCTAATGTGAAGAGAGAGGAGCTGGAAGGTTTGGTGAGGGAGATGATGGAAGGGGAGAAAGGGAAGGCGATGAGGAAGAAGGCTGTGGAGTGGAAGAAGAAATCGGAGATTGCTTGCGGTGTTAATGGAGGGTCGTCTTATGTTGATTTGGAGCGATTCGTTGAGTTCCTCTCGTTCAAGGGTTAATTTCTGATCGAGGTTCTGTATGCATGCATGCATGGTGATGGATGGTTTATAATTTGATGTGTTGGCAATAATGTTTAGGGTTAATTAAGGCAACTTAATGTCCCTGCTCCAATATATATGACGGGAGTAATGAAGCTTGTTGTTTGCCGGAATCCTCAGTCAGGGTTTGAATGAAGGGTGTATAAATTTATGAATTATCTGTAAGAAAATAAAATTAATACAGCTATAAAATAGTGAGAAATTTGATTATTGTTTATCGGAGGGGGGAAGATGAGTATTTCATTCTCTGATTTCTTGGTGTGGCCCCCTTTGGGCTCCCAAATCCTCCGACACGGAAGTCATGGATCTTCTGAATCTGTTGAATCGTTTCCTTCCTCATCAAATAGCTAGCCCCTTGATCAGTTGGAACAAAGATAGATCCCTAATGCTGCAGTATTGCTCTAGAATTTGACCTTTTCAACATCTACACTGGATTTGATCGATTATTTTAAGCCTGATCATTCTGTGATACAAATAATTAAATGTGAGATATATAGATGGAGAAAGAGAGCTGAAAATAATCAACGGACTTGAAACCTAATACGTTAGGGTTAAGACGATGCATGTATTCGAGGACCATCATAAGCAATTTTTGTCCCGTACGCTTCTACCTTAGCTATTATACAAGCCGATCATGTCTTAGCCCAAGCCATGGTGTCCTAGATATTATATTAAAGGCCGTGCTTCGCGGGCTGGAGAACAAAGTTGCATCATGTACGTACGGGCAATTAAATGTTCTATCATGAACTTTTTTATTATACATATGTGTATAACATACATCAAGCCGTGAGTTATCTGATTATTTTAAATTTTAAATTGTTAAACGATCGGACGGCTCACGGCTTAATGTATGTCATACAAATGTGTATAGCAGCCGAACCCATTATATTATAATATTATATCATCATGGTGTATTGGTGTGTGTGTATATATATATATGGCGTGCACGCACCAAAGAAGACATGCAGCTACATGTGAAACATCACGGTCGTGACACTGACCATGCTGAATTTTCTCCTTTCAATATTGATGTTCGTTGTGGTGTAAGCCTATAAGAAATTATTGCTTTAAATTGACAGCTATAAAACTTTGTTTACCAGAATATCTTGATCACTGCTGTGGCTTTCAGTTAAGTGTATATGATGATTGTTTAAAGCATACTTGATAGTGCAAAACTGCACATTGGGGTGTTGATTGTTGAAGCAGTACGTATATACAAACGATGGCGGCACCTGAGTTGGTTTGTGAGAGGAAGCTTTTGGCGCGGAAAATCCCGTAAATTAACCGAACTACCGGCGGAGGATCATAATTAAAATTTGCCTCTATCTAAAATCTTGACTGTGTCGACGTTCGGAAGCTTTAGCTGCCGTTTCTTTCCAGCAGCAACAAAATCTTTCTCTATACTAGTGATTAGTGAACATACTACCTTGCGTGCTGTTGGCCATGGCTTTGCATGAACAAAACTTGGGCAATACTGGTGAACATGCATGGTAACTTGTGATCACTACTTGGCATGCACGTAAATCCTTACTCCAGCAAGCAGAAGCACAATTGAGCCACACCCACGACTCCACGAGCAATGTTGGTACCCCAAAACCCAAACTCCAGCTGATCTTGTCTTGAATGTGAAAAACCAGAATTAAGAGAGCACTGAGATTTCAATCAGAAAAATAAAAGAAGAGATCACTGAGATAATAGTAGATGTGGCCACTCAAACTAGTCAATGCCGAAGGGAATGTTGCAGGGCTTACGACTCTCAGGAAGCCCAAGCCCAGTGTCAGGAAATTAAGTTGGGCTTTTTTTTGGAGGGAGCACCGGCCCATTCCGGTCTTTGATGTTTTTGTTAATGTTGCATGGTGGAAGAGAAGAAAGGAGAGGGACTTCAGGACTTTGGATGATTTCTTGAGTTTGATTGCATTTGAAGCCTGCCATACAAGTCATCCTCGGTCTCTTCATTTATCGGGTTCACTGAAGGACTTGAACTGTATTGTGTGTAGCATTTTGTGAAGTGTCTCTTCACCCTTCATCATATTTCTTTTTTCTTCTAATGTACGTAAGAACATATGGATCGACAAAATTTCATTGCGAATGTTAATACGAATATGAACTTATGAAACTTAATCTAGGTTATGAGTAATTATTATATGACCTTGAAGGCTTGAAGTATCATACATGGTCCAAATCAACAAAACTGAGTGGACTCAGTTTTGATAGGCCTAGATATAGGGGTCGAGAAAGCAAATTATATCAACAGTTAATGTACAAGTACGTAAAAACTAAAAGCTGTAGTCCTGGAAGTTAATCCATCCATTCAACAAGATTTTGGTATATCTTTCTGATAGCTGCAAGCACTAGTGACCCGTTGTACAAGTAAACTAATCTCTATAGTGACCCGTTGTTTCTCTGTAGGGTAAAAATTTAGAAAAATTATCGCTTTTTTTTAGAGTATTTTCAAAGGATATGTCAAATTCATGTACAAAATCTTTATGTTGACACAAAAGATTTCTTCAACCAATTAGCCATGTTTAGGTGTATTTCGCATAAGAGCTTGATCCACCACATTTTACACGTTTCAATATTACAAAAAATAAATGAAAAATAAACTTTACCTTATTTTAATTCAAATAGTTCAATTTTACGAGTGTCTTCAACTTCAGCACAATATAAGAACAACTTATCGTGATATAAAACATTTATATCCGACCTAGTTACCGGTGAATCTAAGAAGTATCAAATTTGATATTTGCAATTGAAGATTTTGTTTATAAATTTAAAGTTAGTGAGAGAGTAGAGAATACAAACTAAAGTTTAGTACATTTCAAACATCGATCACTGTCTCGATGCGACCCACGCATCCCTTTCACCTTGCTATTGACATGCACTTGCATACTATTGCTTTGACAGGTCTGATCAAATCGCCACAATATCGTAGATGGATGGATCACTACTGCGGCAGCGGCACAGACAAAAAATATGATCGATCGTATCAGATACGGAAGGCAGAGTCAGTGAAAAAGAGAGACAAGGCAACCCATGCCGGATTTGAAGCCGTATATATTCGCACAAGCACCATACCAACACAGAGAAGCCTCCAAACAACATCCACCGATCTCAGTAGTGGGCAACTTTCCCATCATTCCAAACCTCCCACGTAGCTAGCTAGTTACATGAACTCATCATTCACAAGGATTTCTGCATCGTTTGTGCTAGCTTGAACGATTTGCATGATTGTGCTAGATAGTTCAGAGAATCAAACCTGTCAGAACCTAAACAAAGTCTCTCCAGATTTCCTTCTTTATACATATGTCACTATCTTTCACAGATTTCACTCAAATATGTTGCCGCATGGATTTTATGTGAAGGAGTGATCGATGATGTGATCAGCTTTTTATATGAATTCAAAAAGGCTAAGTTGTTTCTGATGAACGCCAATATTAATGTTATATAAAGATAACTATAGTTACAAAAACAAAGTGGCATGTGATTGCAAAGACATATATTACATTCCAGAGTCGCAACACTGGTTACATAAAGGCTAAGGCATGCATGCCCTTTCTTAATACATGGTTATAGCATATATTCGATCTCTTACTCATTCCGGCCACATACGTACATTGGATTACAAACTATATATATAGGATTGCATCAACTCTACTAATGCAGCAAATTGAAAGGATCATGTAGTGGTGGTTGAACCTAGCTCCACAGTAACACAAGGGTTGTTGTCATCCTCCTTCTGAACAGTGCCCTTATACTTGTATCGTTGAGCACAGAAAAGGAAGTAGAAAAAATTCAGAAAACCTATCCCGGCCAAGAGAAAATAGAACAAATCCAATCTGCCGGCATTGATATCATTGGTCAACCAATCGGGCTTGCTGTGAGTTCCGGTCACACGATGAACAACAGTGACTAGTACACTGCTCAAGTAACTTGACCCTGCAAAAGAGCAAGACAGAAGTGCGTTACCAACACTCCTGATGTGATCAGGAAACTCCCGGTTGAAGAACTCCAGCAGTCCAATGACACTAAATGCCTCACAAAGACCCATCAAGATAAGCTGCGGAGCCAACCACATAAACGAGACAGGTTCATGGGGATGCAAATTAGCCATGTCTCTTCTTTCCTTTTCAATGAAACCTGCCACGAGCATTGCCAGAACTGAAAAAATACACCCGATTCCGATTCTTTGTAGAACTGTGATCCCACCTTCATCTTTGGTAACTTTTCGAAGAGCAGGGACTAGGAGCCTGTCGTAGACCGGGAGAAATATTCCTATTGTGAGCAAGGAGATGACAATGAGTGAACCAGCTGGGATTTCGAACTTCTGACCAAGGTGGCGGTTTAATTTGAGGGCTTGAGATACAGTGAATGTTGCTTGTTGTGTCATGGCAGTGAAGCTAACGATAGCTGAAGCCCATATTGGCATGGTTTTTATGACACATTTAAGGTCTTCGACTTGTTGAACGCTGCAAAGCCTCCATTTGTTAACTGGACAGCCATCGGGCTTTATATCATTCTCCAATATTATAGCTGCCTTGTTCAAGAACCTGTCCAAAGTGACCAACCCCATGAACTTATTAACAAGCTAATCATTATTGTTAAAGGTGATGATTTCCAATTGATTAATAAAGTGACCAACCCTATATAAATTGATGATTAATTAATCATGACCAAAACGTCTATGAAAGATAGATTTAGATTTTTCACCTGATTTGGTTGGTGGGAGGGAGCTTTTGTATAAGCAAATCCTTCACAGGAGGATCATACAATTTGCTTCCATCAATTGCCTTGTCGTCTGGAAGCTTAAGTTGTCGTTTCTTGTAAGCAGCAACAAGAACTTGGGCAATGCTGGTGAACATGCTACCTTGTGGCTTGGCATGCACGTAAATCCTTACTCCAACAAACAGAAGCACAATTGAGCCACACATGAGCACTGTCGGTATCCCAAAACCCAAACTCCAGCTGACCTTGTCTTGGATGTAAACCACCAGAGTTGAAGTGATGAGCAACACAACTGTGAATGTGGCGTAGTACCAGTTGAAGAAGCTTTTGATTCCTTTCTTTCCGTCATCGGTGTTGGGGTCAAACTGGTCAATTCCGAAGGGGATGCTGCAGGGTCTAATTCCTCCGGTGCCTACCGAGACAAAGCCTAGACCCAAAATCAGGAAGCCTAGTTGAGCTTTGGTCGGAGGTAAGCACTGCCCCAGTTTCTGCTGGTTGCCGCTGCACGGCGGAGGATGCAACTCCGGCAACCAAGTTGTCATTGTCAGCGTCGCCATCCCCTGTCCGACAATTTTTTGGTTACGCATAAACCATTGTTTAATAAAGAAGATGAATATCGTTCGGTGCTTGAAGTAATCAGTAAACCTTATCAAAATGTTGAAAGTGACATCACTAACGTAAATGATAGATTATATATCCACACACAGGGACATGGAATATTCAAAAGGTCACAAACTCACAAACAATCGAAAGATACAAAGATTTCAAAACTGACCCTAAATCACGATCAACCAAAAATTAATCCGTACGTATATTCAATATTATGATTCAACATGAAAGAAAATCAATGATTTTGGCATTTTCAAACACACTTTTAGTATAACTTTTTACCATTACATAAAACTTGCAAACACCCTTTTTCATCCTCCAAAAGTGTTTGTGTACAGTTTTAGGAATTGTGAATTATTCATGTCCTAGTATGCATGATTAGGTTAGGGCGAGATATATGATCGCATGAACAAAGTATGGTTTGCGTCCACGTCAAAAACACGGTGGGAAGTTTGTGATGAGCTCACAAAAGATGCCTTATTTGAAACATGCATCTCAATGATATCATTAACCGGAGTATTGCGTATGGTAAATATGGTTTAGATAAACTTTCATCTTTGGTAATTTATCTTTTCGGAACTATTTGCAAGCCTTTGTTGCTTCTGATCTATCATTGTTAGCCTTTGGTAAGCCTTTAATACTTAGGAGGTGTTTTTTAATTTGGCGAAGGGTTTACCGTGGCTTCAAGTACGGTGGACAAAGATAAAAAGCTGTTGGTTCATGGTTCACTTTGGGGGTGTATTATTGAACATGTATATATTTCTCATCTTAATTAAGTTTGAGAACTGTCTGGTCTGGTTTAGGAGGTAAGGCTTTTCGTCCCCCTCCTCTGCTGTACTATGATCATCTTTCTAAATAAAAAATGGGGCTGTTTGCCCTCTTTCAATTAAAAAAAAAAAAGTTACACATTCCATGTAACCATCTAGCTAGCTAGGTAAGAAAACCAGGAATGAGTATGGGATTTATTTTGGAAAAGGAATATGTATATGATTGACGAGAAATTTTGAAAAATGACCACTTTTGTTGTATCAAATTGATTTATAACCTTGTTTGTTAAAGTTAGTTGAAAAATAACCATTTGGAAGGATAAAAAGTCACAATTATCCTTTATAAATTTTGTTTAATTATTTTTCTAAATTATTTTTCTAACGGCCGGTCAACACTGCATTTACTGATATTTTCAATTCCTTTATCTTTATAATTTTTCAAAAAAATTTAAAAACACACATACCAGGAATATTGGATATATTTGGAAATATATATATTGATTAATTACGGTCAACACTGGCATTCACTTCGGTATCTATTCATTCATTACGGTCAATTCCTTTTTTATATGACTTTTCTTTAAAAAGAAAAAAAAAAAACACAGATTAAGATAATATATAGTAGCACAAGAGAACACGTACAATCCATGCATCAATGTCATGTAGTTGAATATTTAATCTAACATTTATAGCGTACGAAATCGATTATATAGTTACAGTAATTCTGAGCACCATACTGAGATTTGAGAGATTGCACAAGCAGACATATTTTGCTGATTTCATGATATCACCATATCTCAGTACAAACAGAGTGACCGGTGCTATACTGGTGGCCTGGCTACCCAAAACCACCGTCCACGACAACGGCCACTCAAAAACCACAGACACACAATCAACCATCAGTCAACTATAACTTCTGGACTCAAGCAACAGTTTTAATAAGTAAAAGCCAAAGCTGCCAAACATAAATGAATAGAAAGATGAAGAAAGAACATGTTAAGGAATCAAATACCAGAAGTAAAGAGAAGGAGCCGAAAGCGATGGTGCCAAAGCGGCCGACGTAGGCGTCGGAGACGAAGGCGCCGAGCAGAGGAGCGAAGTTGGTGACACCATACCAGATGTATATAACGTTTGAAGCCGAAACCTGGTCCAAGTGCACCTCCCTCGTCAAGTATACCATAAAATTTGCCAGCAATCCAAACGTTGCCAACCTCTCCAGCGTATCGTTTCCTGCACATCCAACCACCATAGAAACGTGTCACCTTTTTGGTCACCTCATGATTTAATAACCGTCAGTAACTAAACCTGCACATTTTTACCGTCAGCCTCTCCGCTCCGTCCTCTCTTCCTCGATCGCATCGGAGGAGGAGAGGAAAGAGGAAAAGATACAGAACAAAGAGATCGATATTGAACTTCAAGAAAAGTAAGGAAAGATAGAGACCTAGGATGTAAGGCATGGCCTTCCATCCGCCTGGTTTCCTCCGGACGGATGCTGCCGTCTCCGATCGATCGAGCGGCGTCGTTACTGCGTCATCGGAATCTCTGTCAGAGATTGATGATTTGTGTGATACTGGTTTTGAGGAATAACATGTGTTTCGGAAGCATTTGGTGAAGTTTGAGTATACACTTGCTTCAGGTTTCATCATGTTTTCGGTTTCTGCTGAAGTAGGGAGAAAAGGGACAATTTCTTAATGGGATATGACTCATATGAGAAATGGAACTATGAAGATCTGAGAAGTTTTGAGTTAAGGAGCTTGGCTGTGGCACGCATATATATACACACCAGACTGAAATTGGTTGATGATTAAATGCTGAAAGATATAAATGGGTTGTCATTTTAAAAGAGCATATTCAGTACATGGTGTGTATGTATCTTTATATATACGAATGGTCAAGATTAGAAAAAATAATATAAAAACATGGTGATCAAATATATAAATTGTTATGAACGGTTAAGATTGTGTCGACATCTTACATATACAAGAATTTCCAGTCATTTTTTGAATTTAAAAATAGACTAGTCCCATTTATTAGTGTAGGGCTTCAAAATGGGCCGGCAGGCCCGAGATATATATTTCACTCAGTCTAATTTATGACTAAATAGGGACGTTTGGTGTCGTACTTCAATATGCCTTTGTCAGTTCCATGACGATTGCGTATAGCTTAGGGAAATTGCATGCATACTGCTCGCCAAATGAATGTTCACATCTCACATATATACAGGAAAGGTAACTCGGTTGCTGATAAGCTAGCTAATTATGGTGCAAATTCAGAGGGTTCTTCTTGGTGGGATTCTTTACCTCCTTTCCTGCATTTTCTTTTCGGTCATGACCTTTCAGGTCGGCCTAGCTACAAGTTTTCATAGTTCTAAAGTCTCTTTTTTAGGGGCCATTTTTGTATTTCAATTAAGACGTCAGTTTTGTACTTTCTGTTAGTAAGGTTTTGGTGTAGTCCCTTTTGTTTTGTATCTCTCTTTTTCATATCAATAAATTTTCAGGTAAGAGCGATGAGTTAGCTCTTAATCCGTTTACCCAAAAAAAAAAAAAAGGGACGTTTGGTGTCGTTCTGATTTTTGTGATAAAAACGGGGATCATTTTTTGTGCAAATGGTGATCTAAGTGGGATCTTCCTGATTTGTTGATCTGTAAAGTTCTATGAAGTCACATTTCCCCGTTTCATGTTCTTAGGTTCACTAGATTAGGTAAACGGGGTTCGTGGGTTGCTGGCGTTTGCTTCTAAGGTTCAGTAATCTCATATTTATGGTGTTCTTCACGTTTGTTCGTTTTGTCCACATTCTTACAAATATTTGATTTTAGGTTTCTTTCAATGTTTCAATAGTCTATGCGTTGAAGAACTAAATTAATGACTGCAAGAATATATGATTATGAAATGGTGTTTACTGTATATATCACTTGGCTGTCCTCTTGTGGGCCTATTGAGGCTTTTAAGAACTTTGGGCTCAATCTTTAGGAACCCATATACTATCGAAGAGGACATGAAGGTAAGGCATGCATTGGATGCAAAATCAGTAGCAAACAATTTGCATTTGCATCAAGCTACATAAATTCTGTGTTTTGGAGAAAGAAAAAGAAAAGGATTACAAGGAAAAACCATGCAAATTATCTAAACTACAGAAACAAAAGAAGAAGAAAGATGTGCTTTCAAGTTTGCAAGTTAGCAGTATGACCAAGATTTGCAATTGCATTTGCTAGAAAGTTAGATTCCCTCTAAATGTGTCGAAATTCAATATACTGAAAATAATCTGTATTCGCTAAGAGACGGTGCAAACATTATTTAGGCAGTCAATGAGAAGTTTTGAATCACCTTCCATTTTCACATTATATGCTACACATTCGGTTGGTATCAAAACCCATCATAAACACATGCACTAATACAGAGGATTAAGTATCAAATTATCTAGCAGAGGGGGTGGGATGTGTTAGCATCCTTGAAAAATCCTAACCTTACTTGCTAGCACCAACCAATATTTCCTTCATATCCTGTGTTCTTGTCAGGGATAAAAATCCTGTATACTTCCATGCTTCCCATTTTAAACCATCTTTAACAAATAAAATGTACCAGGGATAAAAATCCAATCCATACTTTCAACTACCCGCAAGATGCTAGTCAGTATTACAAAGCAAATCCCCTATTGAAAACTTTTCAGTTTCTCAGATTAACTGGAAAGGAAGAACCAATATCAAAAGCCAAGAATTTCACACTAAATGCTCAAGATGGAACTTGGTAGAGAGGCAACCTACAAGAGTACAAGAGATGGAACTTGGTAGTTCCCAGCAAGAATTCAATCCATAATTTTGACTCAAAACCCAAATATAAACCTAAAAGTTGAGGCAAACATAATAGATACAATTCCTGAGTTGCGCCTAATACTTTTGGCTACAACAGACTAATGACATGCTAAAGTTCAGGCAATCAGAACGCACAGCAAGAAAAATGAAAGGAGTGCATAGCAGCAAGAAAGATGAATCCATAAATGAGCACCCTAAAACAAATATCCAACAATCCAATAAATAACAACTCATCTGCATAATCCTGGGGCCAGAAAAATCTGCTCTTATCACATAGCCGAAATTACAACATAAACAAAAGAACAATTCGAAATTCTAAGTATACAGTCAAGACAGAAACTCAAGGACTACAATTAACTGATAGATCTCTGCAAATTGCCACAGAAATATATACAGGTGAATCAGAACAAATGCAATGGAATCTCCACTAATGGCACCGACCAGAGCAACTTTACCTGATTGTGACAAACTTGTTCGTACCATGTCTTGCCCAGTGAGTCCTCAAATCAATTGGATTAGCAAAGTTATAACCTTCACTTGCAAGCTTCTCCAATACCTTTTTAAAAGCACCTTGACTCATTTTTCTTCCAGCTATCCTAGCACCTCGCCGTTTAGTGCTCATTGGCAAAGGATACATAGACACATTTGTAGTGCAACAGGCGGATTGCCAACCACCACAGCCCCACCGATAACACTGTTGGGGAGTTCCCGTACAAGAGCAAACTGGAATTGAAATGCCAGAAATGTCCAAAGGAATTCCGTTTATGACAACTTCGAAACTCTTTTTTGCGGGCTTCACACGTGGAACCGCAGGGTTGCTATTATCCTTTGGCTTCCTTGGCTTCTTCACCTTTGGGGCTTTCGGGGCACCACCATTCTGCCTTTTCTTTGAAGGGCCACCTTCCTTGTGGACAACTGGCTCTTCCATTCTGTTCACCCTCTCATCCCTTGATATATCAGGTGGTGGTTGTAAGATCTGCATGGCGTGCTGTGCGGCTGAAGTTTCCGGGATAACACCATAATTAGGATTGGCCGGCATCATAGTGAGAAACTTATCCCTCTGGCTAATCCAACTCTCCCTCATATAGTTGCTCATCGGAACAGGAGCATCCTGTACAACACAATCCCGTGGATGATATCCATTGGCGCTAACCATGACTGGAGGATCACGCCCGGGTATAAAAGGTTTCGTGTCACGCTCACCCATGCTTGTCATGAGCTGCAGGCCAAGATGGCCTTTAAACGAGGCCTCATAGTATCCCCAATTGGGCATGTTCAATGAATCATCATCCATGGGGAGCTACAAATTGAGCAGACAAACGACATCGTATTAATACAACCTCATGAACAACAACACCATTCACCATTACAAATCCCCCAAAAGCCATTTCCTAAAATCGAAAACAACGGAAACTAGATCACACAGCGCCAGCCTAATTCAATCACAAATCTGAACGACAATACAATTCACCACCATAAAACATCAACATCTTCATCGAATCAAATCAAATCAAATCAGAAATTCCAATTCAATTAGAGATCAATTATCAGATCCAAATCAGCCCCAATTAGAAATGAACATGCAAATCTATTTCCAATCCAAATCAATCAAATCTGAGGAATTCCTGAATCCAAAACCTCTGTGCATATCCCACATTTTCTCAGCAGACCCAATTTAGATCTTAAGTGTTTCAATGTCAAAGCAAGCATTACAAATTAGAGTTTTGTGAATCAGAGAAATGGGGATCTGAGATCCAAGAACCAAAAACAGAAAGAAATTAACAGAGGTTCATGATAATTTAGGAGCTTCAGTTATATATACACATATGCAAAGGCATGGAAATGGCAGGTTAATAGTAGTACAAAGGACCCATATATTCAAATTTTTGGAAAGAGAAAGAGAGAGAGAGAGAGAGAGAGAGAGAGAGAGAGAGAGAGAGAGAGAGAGAGAGAGAGAGTAAGTAA
>NC_020494.1:23185545-23207994 GCF_000184155.1 Fragaria vesca subsp. vesca | reverse complement strand
GAGAGAGGAGAGAGGAGAGAGAACCTGTGAGAGAGAAAGAGAGAGAGAAAACTTAATGAGATAGAGAGAGGAGAGAGAAGACCTGAGAGAGGAAAAGAGAGAGAAAACCTAAAAATGGGGTACCTATCAAACTTATAGCTGTCACTTTAAAAAATATATATGAAAAGAAAAAAATACAAAGAGCTCATAGCTCATTCTTATGGTTTTTTTTTTTTTCTTTGGGTCAAAGTGATATATCTTATGCTGATATGCCATGTGACAGCAAAGCCCATTTCTTATCGTCCTCTTTTCTCTTTGGACAATCCACCACCCTCTTTTAATTTTTGTCTTGATATAATTTTGAGATTATTTCACATTACGAAATACTTGGAGCTATTTTCTTTGATCCTTTTCTATATATATTTGCATATAGGATCTATGATATAGATTGATGATTTACTTGTGGGAATGTTGACATATATAGAATTAAAGGCTGGTGTGTTGAGGAAAACAGGGGCACTCTCGTACTAAATGTGTTCACTCTTTTTGTTCATTTCATCAATATAATAAGGATGAGCTTCAACTCACTAAAACATATCAACACACTAATGTTAGAACTTTTACAAATTATCTACTGATATCTCAAAACAATCACTCCAACATAATTAAATAATCACATATATAAATAAGAAGAAAGGGTTAGAGAATCTGGTTTATGAGAATCCAAATAAGAAGTATGTCTTGTGAGAATCTAAAAAAGACACAATGTTGCTGTCCTAAAGCGATAGACACCTCCCCTCGTGTAGGTATTGGCGGTCTTCTAAGCACTCGAAGATACAACTCTTACACCTCACAGGAAGTCTAATCCGTTTCACACGCTCACGGTAGACGAAGATGTCAAACTTTTATCAATTACCCATAAAAGAGAGTATGAATTGGTGTAGATTGAGAGTAAGTAGAAGGAAGAAGAACAAGAAGAACATGGAAAGAAGAGATTATCATACTATTGTTTGAAGAAGGGTTCAGTCTTATAAGACTCTTCTTATTACCTGTTCAAAAGAACATGACTCCTTGAAAACCAAAATAGATGACTTTTGACACTTAAAAAAAAAAGATAATAATAATAATAATAGTTTTGAATCTTCAAATATAAATAGAAAATAAAATAAAAAACCAACACACATTGGCATGTTATATTTACTCCCACACTAAATGATCAATGTTAGAACATTTTCTATATATGGCAGTGAAGTTGAAGAAACCATTACAAATTAACAGGTGAGTGCTAGTGTCACTTGCAGAGTAATATTGGAAAATATTTTATGCCAAAGTGCCATACTCTTTGCCATTTAAGGATGAACAGCCAAGTACTTCTACCTTCTCTGACCAAAACTTTATCAATTAGTTTCTATTTTATTCAAATCTTATGTGGAGGGTATGGGATTCTTTTCCATTAGAAGATTTGAATAAACTTACAAATCCATGGGAGATATTTTACATTAGATGCCATGACTCTCAAGGTTAACTCAAGAAGAAATGTTCTTGTACGTGTTTACGCAAAATGACGCAAATTAAAAACTAGAGACATGTTTCGGCCTAGTAAACCTATACGAACATCAAGTAGAAACAGCAGTCAAGTTGGCTCAAGTCCGAGTAGGTTTAGCGACTTTAGTCCTAAAATACTCATTGGGCCAGGCTAGGACTCAGTTTCACACACAAAACAAAATAAGAAAGCCTAGTTCCCTCATGCGCCTCGAAAAAAAAAAATTGTAAATCTGATTTTGGATATTAAAAATTGGCTACTGAAATTAAGAAAAAGCAAACAAAGTTCTCTGAAGCATGAGAAGAAGCTTCCAATAAATCAAGAAGTTTTGTCTATAAATCTTAAGCAGGGGTAGTTGGCCAAGCAAATTTTGCGTCGTCGACCTTGGTCCCTAATTAAGCTAATAAGATAGAATGAGGAAACATATTAATCCCAGAAAGCTGATCAAAGAAATTGGCGGAACACAAGTCATTCACCAATGGTGAAACGTGCATTTCTTATCTTATCGAATGCATGCCCATGCTACCTGCTTTAGTTTACTACTCCAAGCCTCCTTTTATTCCATCGTTGCCGCGATAGATTTCGCAACCCGGCCTATATATCGATCCACTCTATTTTTGAAACCCAGCACTGAGCTTGTGAGCTATATGCTGATGAAGAGTCTCTTTTGGGTGCTCCCCAATTTTATTTCAGGGCACGATTCGTGTGGCAATATCTAAGCCTCGTTAAACATGCATTTTACCCTAGTTAATAATTAAACATGCATACATGCTGATCTCCTATAGCTACTTCTTATATATAACTGCCCAAACTACCTCTCTTTCTCTCCATTCTTGCTTATCGGTTTCGATGTCGTCGCATAATCTGGACCTGAGTGGGAGCAAGAAGAGGAAGAGAGGCGAGAGGGTTTTCAGGTTCAAGACGTTTGGAGAAAACGGGTACCCGGTTGGGTTTGTCGCCTCTTCGTTTAGGGAAAACGTGAAAGCGCTTCTCGAATATGGGCATCTGGAGAGTACCCTATGCAATAGTGCTTCTGGGATGAAGAGCTGGTCGTTCCAGCTCCAGCTTCATCGCAATGCTCCTGTGCATCTCGTTCTCTTCGTCGTTGAAGAACCCTTTGAGGCCTCACTCAACAGTCATTGCAAGCACTGCCAATACGTAGGTAAAGTTCTATTAATTACAAGTAGTTATAGCAGTTCTCATATTGATTCATTGCTTTGTATGTTCGTGTTGAACTTGATCATGTTCTTGTGTTATAGCTCAGGCTGGGGGAAGCATATGGTTTGCAATAAGAAGTACCACTTTGTGTTGCCTTCAACGGACACGATGGTGGCGGCAGCTTGTTTGGTCAACTCCAAAACTGGTGGAGGAAATAACAACAACTACGTTGATACTCCGGCGGGTAAGTCGTCGTCGTCATTGAATTTAGTGGAAGTAGAGGGGCATAACATGCATGGTGTATTTCACTCTAACGGCTTCGGGCATTTGCTTTGTGTCAATGGAGCGGAAACGGGTTCGGACTTGCCTGGACACCAGATACTTGAGTTTTGGGATCGATTGTGCACAGGATTACGTGCAAGGTAATAATAGATTAGCTAAATACCTACCTTTGAATTTTGAACAGTTGATTGATATATTGACAGAAGAATAATGATAATTACTAGTGCAAGCGTGTGTTACTTGCCGTAATATATAATGCATGAAATCGTGGGTGGCTATGTTTTGGTAGGAAAGTGAGTTTAAACGACGTTTCACAGAAGAGAGGCATGGAGTTGAGGCTCATCCACGGAGTAGCATACAGTGAGCCCTGGTTTGGTCGTTGGGGTTATAAATTTGGCCGTGGAACATTTTGTGTCACTCAACAAATGTACCAAAGCGCCATAGAAGCATTACAAGGCATTCCCTTGTGCTTACTCATCCACCATCTTGCTGGCATTACTTGCAACCAATTAGGCCATGATATTTCCCTCATCTTCTCAAGGTATCACGCATTGTCGGATCATTCATTGGTGACTCTCGGTGATCTATTCCATTTCATGCTAGAGCTCAAGTCCCGGCTACCGACGGAAGATCAAAACTCGTGCATTGATTCCTATAACCCGGGAATGCTGGTGGAGACATCTTGCAGATGGTCTCCTAAAAGGGTTGAAATGGCGTCTCGAGTGATTGTGGAAGCCTTAAAAAGGGCTCATTTCAGATGGGTGTCTAGGCAGGAAGTAAGAGATGCTGCTCGTGCCTATATAGGCGACACAGGCTTGCTAGACTTCGTGTTAAAGTCGTTGGGCAACCAAATTGTGGGGAATTACTTGGTTCGTCGCAGCTTGAATCCGGTGACCAAAGTTCTCGAATATTGCTTAGATGACCTTTCTAATGTCTCCCCTAACCAAGATGGCAATGTCATGACCAACTCCAAAGTGAAGGGATGGTACAAGATTTCGAGGTTCCAGCTAATGAAGGACATGTTCTACTTGTACAAGTACATCCTCAAAGACCAGAATCTAAGCACTAGTGCTACCACAGGAATCTTCTCAGCTATTCCCATGGCAGTTAGGATAATTCTTCATTCCAAGTACCTTGTCAAGGATTACAGCGGCGGGTTACCGCAAGTGAAACTCGAATTAGGACCTGAAGGAAAATCAAACATCTATTGTACCGTAATGATACGAAACAGTACACAAGTGTTTGATCATAACAAGATGATTAGCAGCAATGAAATAGCATTGCCTCCATACGAGTGTATAACACTGAAAAACAATGCTACAATCAATGATCTTAAGCTCGAAGTGGAGAGGAACTTCAAAGAGATCTACTGGGGATTGAAAAGCTTCGTCGTCGAAACGATTGCGAATTCCATTATGGATAATGCAAATGGAACAGATACGGTTTTTGGGCTGGTTGAGGTGGGTGGAAAGATTGTGCTTGAAGGAAGCAACAAAGATATGAGAGGTGGTGGAGTTGGTGGAGTTGGACTTGATAGAGAGCTTGAAGGACCCATATCTGAATGCGGGTCGGGTAATTGCATTGTGGACTGTCCGTGTGGGGCCAAAGATGACGACGGGGAAAGAATGGTGTGCTGTGACATTTGTGAAGTGTGGCAGCATACTCTGTGCGTTCGAATTCCAAACAATGAACAAGTTCCTCATATATTTCTCTGCAATCGATGCGAGAAAGAAATCATACTCTTACCTTCTCCATAGTTACTTTCACTTTGTGATCGCATGCATGATGGTGGTTTATGTATGTCATCTATCTATTTGAGAAGTTGTGTAGGTTGTATTGAAATGAAGAATAGAGATCGGTCAAGATCGAATAATGAGTAGTATTGTAATATGTTCATTTATCGGGCCAGAGATCCAATTATGAAAATTAATGGGCCTCATATGCAAACACTAAGCCTCTTAACATCATTGGAAACCTTTATATATCAAATCTCTTTTCCTCTGTCGACGAAGAAAAGAGAGGAAGAAAAGAGAGGAAGAAGATATGAAACATGATCTTGTAGATCAAATGTATGATTAATATATGGACTGGCTAAGTTGGTAAGCTTAATGTCGGAACGATCGAGTAACGTAGTTTTATAGTTGGGCACCAAATTCATGTTTGTTGGTTGCACGCCTAAAAGTAGAAAGTTTCATATCCCTTCAATTTGAAGGTTCAATTTCAAACGGCAACAACTTTCTATTGACTTCGACAACAGAAACAAGGTAAAAAAGTAAAACAGGATGAACTACAGGATATATAGGAAAGCTCTACACTACCAAACTTCAGATTTTGAAATGTTAAACTGAGATATGGCATTGATGCTCTATATGACAAATTAACCTTGTTAATTATGAAAAAGGATTAGAGACTGATCTCTATGATCTATATACATTATGATCGAGTCCCTCTTCTGGAATAGTGATCAAATTCTTTGAGTTATCTTCTGCACGAATAATTTGAAAGAATAATTTGTAGGGTCTAACATCTGGGACGTAGGACAGTTTAATCCCGTCACTAGTGAAGGTGGCTTGATATTATTGGGTGTCTAGATGATCACAGAAAGAATTTATCGATGATATTTGCATACACTGTGCATGCACATATATAGTGTTGATTATTGGTTAGATTAGAAAGGACTACTGGTTGGCATAGACAACAGTATTATAACTGTGGCGCTGCTAAGGAACAAGTTAAAACTGGTTCAGTCCCTCTGCTTATGAATCTATGAGGTATATTTGTCTCTGCATACAACACTACTACACAGCTCTCCGCTAATTTACACGCTCTCTTTCAGCCCGTGGTCATTTTCTGTCTTTACTTGGTTTTCTTTATCATCGATCTGTAGTATTTTCTTGGGTTCTGGCTCTCTGGGTTATTGCATACAAAAATTTCATCGACTTTAACAGAAAAAGAGACGGCAAATGCCGGAATATGAAGTTAATATGTCAAAGAAATAGTTCTAAAAAGCTAAATACCAAAATATAGATTGATCCAAAATTTGAATACTATACTGCTGGAACTTTTTCCCTTTTTTCTTACTACACAGGTAACTTTTCCAGTCACCTGACATTACCCGGTGAACAAAACAAGTCGCCCTCTGTCTTTCCCATACTCGTTGCATTTCCATGAGTACATTTTCAGAAACTTAATTATCAAAAGAGAAAGAGAAAAAAGATGAAAGTTCCATGAAGGAGAGGGGTTAGTGAAAACAGACGAATCTCTGTGTGTTGTTACGGAATGAAATGATGGATACAAATGGGGGACCATGATGGCTGAGCGGGACTCTAACTCGAGCAATATATATTTGAAAATGTGAATTTGTTAATAATTTTTGCCCTCTTTCTGGTTTTCAGTGTAACAGTAAAGAAAGGAACAGATGCCAAATTTGGCTTCTATTTCTATGGATACCAACAAGACTAAACAAGACAAATTAAGGGCTAGCTCTCAGATATCAGTGCAATCACAGAGAGCTCATTTGCCCTACCCCTACCCACCCCCATGCCCCAATTCCCTTCCATCATCAAATTATTGAACGTACTCAATCATGCCTTATATATTTGCATTCTTCTTAATAATTCTTTCCGCATTTTTCTCATCCAAGGAATACTCTTACCATCTTTGCTTTCAATCTCAATGTACACATGCATGTCTCTTGGAATTATATCCAAAATTACATAGGTAATTTGAGTTTGGCTGACTTGTCATTTTCCGCATATCTTGAATTATTTCATACGATATTCCGTTGATTAAGTAATCTAATCGTCTAATTGTCTGACGTGAGAATTTTTCACGAATTTAAATCTTGTACATAGTCTATTTTTGAATAACAATAGTGCAAGTGGATGATCTGCTCCAAAACCAAGGAAATTTCGAACCTTGTTCTGTTCCAAGGATTTGCACAGCTTAACTTCCACAATTTGACAAAAACTTGGTCACTAGTTGGTAATGAACTTTCTTTTTTCATGCAAGTACTCAAGTTTAATTAATACATCTTATAAAGTAAAGTTCCAAGCTTTATAGGCTAATACTAAACTATGCTTAATTAAATAATTAACTGGACTTTTGGCCTAAGTCAACAGAGTTTTTTAAAGCATAGGGGGAGTTACCACGTTGGATACATATATAAACGAGATTAGTTTTAAGGAAAAGGGATTAGATTTGGAATCCACGACACTTGGGAGAGATGATTGCTTTGTTTCTTTGGTTTTTTTTTTTTTTTTTTTCTTTTCATCCTAGCATGTGATAGGAATCCTTCTCCCTTTCTTTCCAACTCATCGACACAAAGTATAAGCATCTTCTCCTTTTTGTCTAATATTCATTCAATCCTTAATTAAAACATTATTTTGGTGTTTGCTTTCTGTAACTTTTTTCTAAATTAATTTTTTCTAAAAGTAGTTCCAAAATATCATTTGATGTTTTTGCCATTTATCTTTTTACTGTTTTTGAATAACCTAAATATTAAAAACAAACGTGATTTGATCTATAATTATATAAACAGAGGAAAATAAGAATAAGGGAAGAATCCAGCTCCAGTCATACATACATCTGATCTCTAACTTGAGCTAGTTCAATAGTCTTAATGACCGCCATGACTTATGACCAAACGATGGATCAGATATAAAGAGTAGAAGAGAATCTTATTCCTATTATATGTAATGTTAACTATGAGTAAAGAGTAGTGTTCACATAGTCAGTCATTGACTAATAGATTCATAGTCAGTTAAATTAACATCCAAGGGTTGACTAAGAGATTCACTTTTAGTCAGTGACTGACCATATGTTAACTATATTTGTTTTTTGAACGATACATAATATTGCGTTTCTTTCAAACAAATTAAATTGTAATTCACTATAAAAGAAGATTGACGTCGAAATGACATAAAATTGTATAATTAACTATATGATAGGTTCTTATTTATCATCAATAGATATATATACAGTCTAAAACACAATTGTCCAAACTTTACCAAACAGTTTTTCTACTTTTTGTTGTGTTCATAAATTTGTGGGGTACGTATTAGCAATGATATCCATCTTAATTTTCTTGCAAGAGTTGGTGTCTTCGGGATATTTATGTGGTGGGTTTGGATTCAACCGCTGGGATTATTACAAATTAATCACCACAAGTTTTGAAGACCCCAAAAAGGGACAAAGCCTAGGTCTCTCTGTTTATGTGGAAGCTTAAGAGCGGCAAATATTTTTGTCTCGATCGAACTAATTAAGATGGCTAATACAAGTTAGACAAATGATTATGCAGCCCGTCCTCGTTGAAAATGACTAATCGTGCCACCACCTTTTGCCTTTTCGAAAGTTAACTAGCTACTTGAGTTAAGAAGAATCATATTAATCTGGATTAGCTCGCCACGCCATCATGAATCTCCTAGCCAGTTCAAACTACATCGGCTTAAGCTTCTTCGGCATGTTTTAAATTTAAAGAACGGATCAGTCATGATGATGAAAAAATTCAAACAAATCATCTAGTGTGATAAGATTAGTCGAGTTGTCTAGCATGAAACTTCATGTTTAGAGTACGAGTCTCACATTGTGGCCAACACGTTTGAGAGGTTTTTGAATTCGTGTGCTTGTAGCGAGAGATTAGTCTGACTTTGTCAGGATACTTTCGTAGATTTTGGTATGAATATTGACTGGCTGGGTGAGAATGTTACTAACTTACCAACGTAACCGAGATGACTTGCTATCTCACTCTCAATATATAAAAATTATAAGCGAGATACATCCTATATAGGCCCAATCAACAAGTTTGATAAGTAGTTCAAATTAAGATATACTAATATACAATCTGTTTCTTGTGCGGACGTCCGTACGGGTTTTCCGTCGTTTCTCCACTATTCCAGCGCCGGCGATGCTGTTTCTTCTCCCCGGCGTGATCCCAGACCTCCCCCGACGGTGTTGGAATGAAGAAGAAGGCCGGAGAGATCGCGATCGGAGGTCTGTGCAGCAATCTCAATCAGAACTTCACGACCGATCATGGTGGACCTCCGATCGCGATCTCTCCGGCCTTCTTCTTCATTCTAACACCGTCGTGGGAGGTCTAAGATCAAGCCGGGGAGAAGAAACGGCGTCGCCAGCGTTGGAATGGTGGAGAAACGGCGGAAATCCGTACGGAAAACCCATACGGACGTCCGCACCTGATAATCCTTGTACTAATATATATAGATATACCCATCATTAGCTTGAATACTTTCACAAGATAAATGAAATTACATTATGGAGATATGAAACATAAAATTACTAAGGTAACAGTTGAATATGATGAAAAAAAAATTAAATTAACAAGTGAAGAAAATGAAAAGAATTAGGAATAAGTGCATACTCTCGTATATTTTTTTTTGCTTGTTAGTGCTTTTTTGTTTTTAATAAGGAGTGAGAAAAAAAGTTATATCAAATAAGTAGTACGTTAGTAACATACCGATTTAGTCAATATTTGGACCGAGGTCCACGAGACTGACAAGAGTATCCCAATAAAAATAAACTAATCTTTCGTCACAGATGCACGAACCTGTTAGCCACAAAGCAATTAAAGTTAGGACTCGAACTCTTAACATGGACTCTACGAGTGTTCCGTATTAAACAGTTCAATTAGCTTTTCCACACCGAGTGATTTTGCTTGTTACTGTTTGGTCCATGTAAGTAGTGAGAATTTACGAGAAAGAGAGGGTGGGCAGGTCATGTGAGGCACGTGCAAGAGGAGGTGGTCTGGCCTGCATTGCACTTATTCATGCAAATAAGTAAGTTACTAGTGTGACGAATAATGACTGTTTGTTTTCTTATGGGAAGGATGTTTTTTTGTTTCTGTCTAATTCTGCCTCTCTCTGTGGGTCTCCCCCTAGTTTTATGTGTGTGACTCTTTCCTTTTTCTTTTTTTTTCTTTCTTTTTTCTTTTTCTTCTTCTTCTACCACACACAACATGTACACCTCTCTTTCTCTCTCCCTCTCTAGCTTCTATATATCCATCACTCTAATTTTCTCTGTAAGAAAAAAAGAAGGGAGCTTTTCTAACAAGACTGGCCACAACCTTACCTGCTCAAGGGTGGTCAATGATAAAACAAAACCTACAAAGAAGAGAAAAAAGCTCCATGAGAGAAAAGGAAAAAGCTTTAGCTAGCTCAAAAGCCCTCCCTCTCCTCAAAAGCCTCTCTTAAAGCTTTAAGAAAGTTGATTGCAGAAAGCAAGAGCTTTCCCCCCTCCAACCCCTCTCCCGTCTCTCTCTCCATTATCTCCTCCTCCTCCTCTGACTCTCTCTCTCTCTTTTTCTCTCTCTAAAGCTGAAAGCCTGAAAGCCTGAAACCCACCCACTATGTTATTCCAACTGCTAGCTGTACAAGTGTAGGGATTGATTTGCTTCTATCTCCCTTGGTAAGTTTCATATAGTGGACTCTCACACCAAACTCATTCCACCTTATGTTGGCCAACAACAACCACACCAACACTACTACTGCCTCCTCTGCTGCTCCCTCATCTTCCTCTGATCATCATCATCATGTCTTCCCTCCCTTAGAAAATGGAGTACCACCGCCCCCCACCACGCACAAAAGAAAACGCCGACCCGCCGGCACCCCTGGTACGTAGTCTTACCTCTGAAGTC
This sequence comes from Fragaria vesca subsp. vesca, assembly GCF_000184155.1. Classification (NCBI taxonomy): domain Eukaryota; kingdom Viridiplantae; phylum Streptophyta; class Magnoliopsida; order Rosales; family Rosaceae; genus Fragaria; species Fragaria vesca. The sequence goes on along the minus strand of NC_020494.1, from coordinate 23,197,384 downwards.
TCTTAATCGATCAATTCGATACATACACTTGCATCCCTAACTGATCGATTCTGTTTCAGATCCGGATGCCGAAGTTGTGTCCCTCTCCCCGAAAACACTACTGGAATCAGACCGTTATGTATGCGAGATCTGCAACCAGGGCTTCCAGAGAGACCAGAATCTACAGATGCACAGAAGAAGACATAAGGTGCCTTGGAAGCTGCTGAAGCGGGAAATACAGGATCAGGTGAAGAAGAGAGTGTTTGTCTGCCCGGAGCCGAGTTGTCTCCACCACGACCCTTGCCACGCTCTCGGCGATCTTGTCGGAATCAAGAAACATTTCCGGCGGAAACACAGCAACCACAAGCAATGGGTGTGCGACAAGTGCTCCAAAGGCTACGCCGTACAATCCGATTACAAGGCCCATCTCAAGACCTGTGGCACCAGAGGACATTCCTGCGACTGTGGCCGTGTGTTTTCCAGGTTTTTTCAGAATCAATTTTCCTCTCTCATTCATTACTACAGATTAAATTCTCTATTAATTTCGTACCGGAAATATAATTATTACTATCATGCAGTTGGTTTTGGTCAGGTTAATAATTTTGTAATTTTCTGTTATTTGCAACAAGGCCATTACTCCATGTAGTTGGTTGAAATGGCTATAGTGTCTCTCGTTCATTGAAACCCTAAACCCTTTGCAGGTGTGCGAATAAGAACAAATCTTGAAAACCCCCATAAACTACTGTACGTAGTAGCTTGTTGGTTGGGTTTTCCCTCCTTGAAATTGCAGCACTATGCAGAAGCTGACCTCATCATTTTCATGGTTTGGCTCTATCTGTATGTGATCTGGGCTACCCAATGGAAGCTCAAAGACTCTGCAGCAGCATTACTGTGCACTTCCCAAGACTAGTTTCCATAGTTGAGGCTAAAATTCAAAATTCCTGGGTTAAATCTTCATAATATTATTGTAGTTAAACCCAATTAATATATTTCGATAAATATTCTATTTAGGTGTATGATTAGTTAAACCTGGTCATATAATTTATATAGATTTGCTTGTTGGTAACCCTGCATGAAGAGGCTAACAAGTTCTTTCTTTGAGGATTATGGGCAGAGATCTTGTTGCTCTTAATTAATTAGTATAAATTAAAAAGGACACCATGATATGGCTACATTATACCATGTTTAGTTTTAAGGATGATCTCAACAGTCAGTCTTATCATTCTAATTCTTTGTCGTTTGTTTCAACAGAGTGGAGAGTTTCATTGAGCACCAAGACACTTGCAGCGTGCGACATGTTGTCCGACCAGAACTGCAGGCCCTCCAGCCGGCGACTGCCTGCTCATCACGAACAGCGTCGAGCACTAGTCCCTCCAGCGACGGCCATTTCAGCATTAATAACAACAATGCACCTCATCCGATGCCCGGATTAACAGTAATGCCAAAGCCGAATGAGCAACCCGTTGTGTTCATAAGGTCTCACGAGGGTCATGATGGTAATCCTTCCCCTTCTAACCGCCACCAACAGCAACAGCCACAAGAACATGAACAAGAGCATATGCTGGAACTTAAACTCCTTCCATCTTCAGACGCACAAACGTCTCCTCGAAACGAAGAAGAAAACTACGCAACGCGTTTGAAGCTTTCCATAGGCGGATCATCGCACAGCGGCGATCAAAATAACGAATCACCTCGATGCTCTTCAAGGGAAATGAACACAAACATTGGCATTGGTGGCGGAGCAAGTTGGGAAGTAGCGAGGTTGAAAGACATTGCCTCGGAGGAGTTGAAGTTGGCCATGTCAGAAAAGGCCTATGCCGAAGAAGCAAGACGAGAAGCCAAGCGGCAAATAGAGATGGCAGAGGTGGAATTCGCAAACGCAAAGAGGATCAGGCAACAAGCGCAGGCGGAGCTTCAAAAGGCTCAGCTACTAAAAGAGCAATCCACCAAGAAAGTCAGCTCCGCCATTATGCAAATCACTTGTCCATCTTGCAAGACACACTTCCATGCCGGAGTGGGACCCTCCGTCGGCGAGACGACCAGCTCCCTCGGCCTGAGCTACATGTCGTCCGCCACAACCGAAGGTGAAGGAGGAGAGCAATGAATCATGAGTAATCGATCATTACCACCCACAACATGCACTAGCTGTTAATTCAAAGGGGCATTCAATTTGTTTGTTTTTTTGTTTTTGTTTTCACATGCAGCGAGCCTTATTTAAGCAGATCCCATTATCTTTTTTTCCCTCTACTTTTGTCAGTTAATTATTGTTTCTGTAGCAGGGTAGGGGAAGGGGGTCTTTATTTTCTGACCAAGGTTGGGGAAATGGTTAAAATGTTTGTAATTGGGTCCTCGTGTATTTATTATTTTTCCAAAATTCAGATAAACTAAGGGGAGCAGGTGAATTTTACATGGTAATTTGCTTCACATATATGTAAGTGATCTTGCAAGGTAGAGACTAAGAACGATCGAGATAAAGGAAATTAAGTTGCTAGTAAATGCTCATGGGTCCAAAAAAAAATAGAGGGAATCGTAGGATTGAGATCATGTAGCTAGGTCAAGCAAATTAAAATGTAGTAGCCATGTGGCTCTCTACTGCATCCCAGAATTCATTGTACAGGCACAGCCACCCTAATTTGAGCCCTATGCACGAGAATATGACCTAATATGTCACGTACTGTTGTTAATTACACCTTCACTATTTTTAATTGGATTTTGTTCGTAAATAATTGATCGAGTAGACATTTTTAAAAAGACAATGATAGCACAAGCGATTCACTCGCTTCTGCTATCATGTTTAGTTGCCGTGGATAGAGACTAGGCATGTATGCATCCATGATCGGAGTTAGCGAGGTGATCACTGGCAGAGGTAGCTTACTTGAGAGTTAAGAATAAGAAAGATGAGATTAGGGAACGACACTTGGATAAACGGGGAGTTCTGCTGGGTTAATCAGTTAACTAATTATCTAAATGGATTGTTTGTTGGGACCATTTTTGCCAAAAGAAAAGGGAAAGCAAGCACCTTTCACCCATTGCTGACCTACATATGCACACACATGAAACCAAATTGAATTGAATTGAATTGGATTTGGAAGAAAGCTGGGTAGTACTGCAAGTGTGTGAGAGTGAGAAAGATGGAAGGTCGTTTTCTGAGCATTTGTAATCCTTATAAATGCCTTATAAAAAGGTCACCATGTTTTTCAGTGCCACTGTTGGACTTGTTCCTCTCAGGCACTCGTCCCTCTCAACACAATTATAACAATTCACACACAAACTCCCTCCTCTCTCTCCTTAGATCTCCCTCATGTGCTTCGATCTGTATTATTATACAGTACGTCGTCTACTTTGCCCAGACCACACCGAGAGGTAGAGATAGACCGAGTTACTACTACCACTTCATCATGATCAGAATCAAAATCAAGATAGGAGGGTCGTGCAGGTACAACAGTGCGTTGTAATACCTACCTAGGCTAATAACAGAGACATATACCAGTTGAACGCAAATGAATGATAGAGGAAATGGAAACTAACTGTGCCTGGTTAATTACTGGGTTTCCTTACACGATTCAAAGCAAGACAAAAACGAAGGTGCACAAGAAGACTACTGTTTTCAGGTTATACACATATCTTCTTTCTTTGGTTTTCTTCTGCCTTGGCTAGCTTTCTGCCAAGCATCTTAATTAAATTTGGGTTGGAGCTTTTGTTCTCTCTGGGATCGCAACGTTAGGACCACGTGCAGTACTCTTCGATCATCTCTGCTTTGCTAGCTTACGTTGGTGCGGGTTTCTTTCCCACCTTTTAATGTTTGCTTCCTTTTTTGTCTGGTGGATTGGCACCGACTACTACTGTTCCCGGCCGGTGCTTAGCACGCAGTTAGGACTTGCTTAGGAGGAGGAGGATTTGCTTTGCTTGCCCTGCTTTAAAAATTACCCTCTCCTGGCATGGCTCTTTGGGTGTACCTGCTTCCACTTTGCCTTTTTAACCCCCTTTCAACGGTGAAGTGAATATTGTAGAGACAGAATCAAATCTGCTTTAACTTGGGTGAATAAAGGTATCATGTGGATCATATCTGCTTACCTCATATATATATATATATATATATATATATACACACACACATTACAAATATATATGTGGATCATAAAGATAATTAAATCAATATACATGTAAAACAATTGAGACTTGAGATCTTTTATAGTTTTAAATGCCAAAGAAATAAAAGATATATAAAGAGATTACTCACCAAATTGCGCTTCAAATAAACAAAAACAATCGAAATGAGTTAAGTATGTAAATCTGTTTCTTTTCATTTAACATGCATGGAGCGGAAAAATAAAATATCTAATAAGAAACTCGAATCTATAAATTTGACTCATGTCGGCTGGTATAGACAATTAATATGGTCAATGTACAAGCTCATAACCTTAATTTACTGTTTTTTTCATTTGACCCAGCAATTATCATATTTCCACTCATTTGTTTAGCTTTCACCAAGCTAGGGTAAACCCTTTTCTCTCTTTGGGAAAAGAAAATAGAAGAAGGCCACCACATACATGTTATCTTGTTTAAAGAGGCATGGCATCTTTTCACACAAATGGAGACAAAACCTTTTATCTGGTTTTCCAACATGTAGCGAGTGGATGGAACTTTCCATTTCACCCAATGCCACCTTACACGCATCGATCGAGTCAGGTAGAAAACAAGTCCTTCTTCCTTTTTTCATAGTATCCAAAAAGCACACTACCGAATAAAAGATCTACCCCGAGGCTTTTGCCTCCATTTATATGGAAAAAATCGATCACTTTCCCCATGGAATTCAAGGTGGAAGGTTCAAGAAAGAGCACTAATTCTGTGTAATGCAATCTGGTGTGGAGAGTGGCCCATTCTGCACTGTGCTCTGTTGCTCTGTGCTCTATATAGATAAATAGAGGCACTAAATATGAGTACAATGCAATGTAATGTTAGTCACTGCGTCTGGTCTTCTTAGATACCGACTGCTCCTAGAGTAGTTACCAGTTATAATGCAGCCTTCAGTACTATGATGATTTACAGAGTTTCCCGATTTTGAAACTCCCAATCTCGCTAGGTCTAGATAAACAAGAAACAGAAAAACCTGGCCCAAGAAATAAAAATGTTACTTGGAGACCCAATACGATGGTATGGGCTTATAGAGGTGGGTTCATGGATTGGGCCTATCAGGCTTGTAGCTTCAACCTTGTATCTGGAATTATGGATTCAATGACCACATATGGCTATTTAGTCCAATGACTATATCTGGGTACAAGTCGTGAAGTCGACAATCCAGATAGAGATAGGATAGTGATCACTCATCTTGTCCGACATTTGGAAATGCCAGTTTTTCTTCGTCTTCTTTGTGTGAAATAATTCATCAATCACCTTCCATGGACCATGTAAAGTTGTCACATATGTAAAGGACAATGTAGCTATAGCTTGTTTACACAGGCCTCTCTGCATCATGTAGTAAGTAGTAACTCTGGGTTGTGGATAAACAATCAACAATGGATAGCATAAGCATTCCGGAGTTGCCACTACTGGCTTCCCCAAGTAGTTATAGTATTCCGGTGCTAGGTTTGGGAACGGCTGTGTATCCCTTCCCTACTTCCGATCAAATTAGTGCCAAAGAAGCCATTCTCAGTGCAATCAAAGTGGGTTACAGACATTTTGATACGGCAGCGGCATACCAGACTGAGCAGGCTCTCGGTGAAGCTATCCACGAAGCTATTTCGCTTGGCCTCATCAAATCCCGGGATGAACTTTTTGTTACTTCCAAGCTTTGGTGCTGTGATACGCACCCTCACCGTGTCCTCCCTGCCATTCAGAACACCCTCAAGTATATATGTGTATTTCATTTCCAAAATCAATTTAACTACAGCTATATATTATCACCAGTTAACTAGGCTATAGTTTGATTTATTTTCCTGCATGCAGAAATCTGGGGTTGGAGTACCTTAATCTTTATCTGATTCACTGGCCTGTGAGTTTGAAGACTCCCAGCTATGACTTTCCTATTAACAAAGATCACCTTCTTCCTATGGACTTTAAGGGTGTATGGGAAGCCATGGAAGAGTGCCAGAAGCTAGGCCTCACCCAGTCCATCGGAGTCAGCAATTTTTCATGCCAAAAGATCGAAACCTTGCTTGCCACTGCCAAAATCCCTCCTGCAGTCAACCAAGTAATGAATCATTAGTATTTTTTTGGTAATTAATTGATTAATTAGTCAAGGGTTAATCATTCTATGATTTTGCATACTTCTCAATTTAGTACTAGATCATACATGCATACACATATCCATGCTTAGCTAATTTGTTACTTGTTAATTAATCAATTAGTCTGGTAATTAATTATATATTTTGGTAAGGTGGAGATGAATCCAGTATGGCAGCAGAAGAAGGTGAGAGAATTGTGTAAGAGAAAGGGTATAGTTGTCACGGCCTACTCTCCTTTGGGGGGGCAAGGAACACCATGGGGATCCAACGCCGTTATGGAATGTGAGGTCCTCAAACAGATTGCAGATGCAAAGGGGAAAAGTCTTGCTCAGGTTTGTCTGAGGTGGGTTTATGAGCAAGGGGTGAGTTTTGTGGTCAAGAGCTTCAATAAGGAGAGGATTAAAGAGAATGTGGAAATATTCGACTGGGAGCTGAGTCCTGAGGAGGTGGAAAAGATCGATCAAATCCCGCAAAAAAGAGGGTATCAGGCATTTGATTTCATAGCAGATCAAGGCCCTTACAAGTCTCCTGAAGAATTTTGGGATGGAGAAATTTAACGGTCATCATAATGAATTTAGGCTATTTTTCAGTTCCTCGTTGCTTCTGAATGTTCAATTTATGAAACAACGATTTCTTTGATTCTATATATACTTGATCCATTTAGCCTACCTACAACTTAATTTTTCAACATATATAGACCTCAAAAACATAGATTTGCATAACAAGACAGGCCCAAAAGGAAGGTCAGATGAAGGACAACAAGTAAGGTTATTAGTGTAGCCTCAGACGCATGCCCGGACTTGATATGAGGCTGAGGAGTCAACCGACTCAAGGCCCGGAGTCATAAAGGGCTCAGAAAAAAATTAACAAGTTTTCATTAATCATCCTGCAAGCACAGTAATCAAGCTCAAGTTTTGCCAAATTAAATTAAAAAAAAATACTGACATGATGGGCCCGTACAAGTTCAACAAGTTATATATAATTATAGTATATTTTAAAATCTATTGAAGTAAGAAATTTGTTTTTTTGAACAGAAAGAAATTTGTTTTATAAATAGGATTTATAATGTAAATATGATTATTAAAATATTATCTAAATAGGATTACTAGAATATTTAGATATAAAATTACTAAAACATAGAGAGGTTTGGTAATCTCTACATATATTCGGATATTACATGACTATATTTTCGGAAATTACATGTTTGTTGTTTATTATTGTTAATTAGCTAGTTCCCGAAAAACTTTTATAAAGAAAATGCATTTAATAAAAAAAATGACACGAAATGCACATTATGATTTGAGGGCCCAACTTTTATAGTTCGACTCAGGCCTGAAAATCTCAGGTCCGGACCTGCTCAGACGATAGTAATGCTTCTGATTTAATAGTTTAAGCTAGCGTGGTAATTTCATTTTTGAATGACAGACAGACCAGCAAACACATTTCGATCCAGAAAAAAAGTTAGGTCCAAATTAGGTTGTTCTAGCTGGCTGGTTGATCAACATACGTACTTAATTTGATGAAAGTTCAAACTGGGTTGGGAAAATCAAGCGCTGTATAGAAATCAATCAATACCATGAATCAAATTAATACATGAAATGGCATGGATAGACCAGTATTCATATGAAAAGTTGCATTATATACATGAAATACACATGTATATATGTGTGTATTTGAAGTATTTGTTTGAGCGAGCTAGGTAAGCTGCTAGAACATTCAACATTCCACGTTCTGGCGGTTATACTGCTTGGTTTTGACGATCCTATGTCAGCTAGCCTATCAGGAACTTTGAAATATGTTAAAACTGCAAGAGGCTGCGGATAAATACCTTAAAACTTATTGGCTATATATGCATGCGAATCCATGAATCTTATGCATTTGACTATGAAAAACATTACATCTCTTGGATCTGTGACAAATAATAATATATCCCACGTTGAGATTATGGAACTTCAAAAGAATATGGAGAAAGATGTTAGATATTCATATTAATTTGCCCTAAGTAATTCATTAACCCTGCCTCCACTCCCGGCCGATTGTAAAACTGATCGGGGCAAAGTTTGTTTTGTAAATGCACCATCTTTAGCAGATTAATTTAATGCCTCCATTTTATCTTTTCTGTTTTTCATAAGCGCAGCAGCCGCAGCTTGTCAAAATTGTTTGTTGAGGGCGTTCATCACCTCCACGACTAATGACTAATTGACCACAAAATAGACTGGGTATTTGAGCTTCTCGGTTAAGAAGGCAGTCCAACAGTCAAAAATACACGTGTCCATTAGTGTTTAGCAGGAGGTTTCTGCTTCCGCGTTAATTGATTAGCAGCGGATGGAATTGATATATTTTTGTTTAGTCGACCCAAAAAGTAAAGGAGAGTGATACCGTTTACTAATTCTTAATGTGGAAATTAACAACAGATCTGATCGATCACTTTGCGTGGGCGGCCTTCCTTTTTTTTCTTTCTTCTAAATCAAAGTGTGTTCTAGAATCAGATCAAGTATTAGTCCCAAATTAATAAATTAAGGATATTGGATGCATATGAAGCAGCCTCAACGCACGGGCAACTACTAGGTCGTATCTCGCTTAGCTTTGTAGACTTGTTCTTGTGAAAACCAGAAAGCTACCACCTGGGAAAAAACGTCTCCCAATATTTTTACACATTGCCTCAAGGCCTACACCCACGTACCTTTCCCGTTACAATTGATACTTATGTTCACAACATGCATTACAATGTTTTCAACATAAATTAGCGATCATTTTTAATTATCTGTACGTACTATTCCGAGTTAATTCGGTTCGAACGGTGCCGACGGTTGTAATAGTACGGCCAACACCCGTCGTTCGCCACTGAGTCCTACATACTTACCCATCTACACGGAAGAAATGGGACGCGAGATCAATGGATGGAGATCATGTGTGTGATATTTGGTCAGCAAAGTAAGCCAACTTCACCGATGTGTAAGTGTTGTCTTGTACGTCTTAGCTAGGTGCCGGGGTTGTCCAGACGTTGATGGATAGGGCGCCTTGTTACCAATAGTGCTACTTGCATTGAAATGGAATACCCTGCACCGCTGGTCGACTCATGTAAGAAAGATACAGCTGCTAATTAACGTTCAACATCTTCTACCCGTCTCTGTTTAGAACCATGACTTATCAAGGCTCGCTTGTTTTCTTATCTGCCAATAGCCATCAAGAGACCTCCGATCCATGCATGTTGACATGTAAACAAGATTCAATTACGCAATCGATTATTGTTCGGTTTCGAAACGGTGATTATCCGCAGTCGGCCAGCCAACTTTGATTGATTTCCACACTCGACCATCTTCCAATGCTAGCAATCAAGTCTTAACCGACTCATACGTACATAGCTAGAACCTTATTGCTGGATATCTAACTGATCAGAGTCCAAAAGTTTGAAACAATCGAGACAAAATTAGATTCCCACAGAATTTCTAATTTGGCTCACAGGGTTTGTCTGACCTGAATCCACATTTTGTTTGAACCCTAGACCTACCTGAAGGTTCTGCGCTACATAGCTACATGGACTATACGGCATGGTTTCCCTAAGCTCTCACGTATAAGGCAAATGGTAAAACCTAACCATGTATCCATGCATGTGTCGAGCTCTCCTTAAAGTCTCACACATACGTAGGTAACGTAGCGATCTAGATTCAAGTTCAACTGCAAATTAAATTCCAGTCTTTGCTGCTGGAAATCCTACCCTAAATTCTCCTGCAAATTATGTTATTGGTTTACATTAGGTCATGAATTACGTATCCTAACTCCTAAGGGTCCTAAGCTTCCTAATATCTAAGTAGTTAAAATGTTGAAAATAAATTCCAGATACATTATTTTCGGCTTGACTATACCTCCCTGTCCTCATACTTCAGAAAAAATCAGTTTCTATTATCAAGTGTCACTGTTAGCAATTATAATATATAGTTTTATCGTAATGTGTTAATTAGCATCTAGATGGTCAAAACGTATACATTTTATCATCTTCACACAATTCAAAGTGATCATTCCTCTGTTAGTTTTTAAAATTAAGTTGCCAAATGATAAATGTGATAAACTGAAAACATGTAACTCATATTTTCCATCACTAATTAAAATGACGATCTCGTACAATAAATTGGATCCATCACATCACCAGTTATTGTTTTCCCAGAATACAATATAGTGATCAATCCAGCGCATTCATCTTCTAATTAAATTAAATTAAATAACCACACGATTACCCGCCATATATGCATTATTTTATGGATTGCTAGCTCTTCTTTTTTCAAATTAATCACATTATTTAGACGGATGCTAGATTTGGGAATCACGACCGTTTTATAAAAGAGGATCGGAGTCGAATATCTTGCTCCTAAATTAAGGGGAACTCGAGATTCAATCAAGCAGACAAACTTGATTCTGTGATCCTTAACGTGCTCTTGTTTCGGAAGGGGGTATAAAACTATAAATTAGCGCCAACAAAATGCCCAAGCAATCTAGCTAATGTAATTCCATGCACATTAGCCGCTTAATTCCATACATTTCAACGTGAAAAAGAAGAAGATAAAACCTTAAGAACAATTATATGTCGTCGTTTAAAGACTGTGAGTCGTGATTTGGTTGATTAAAGTGTTTAATTGATAATTTTGAGGTCATGGGTTCAAACCTCACGACATATGTATGTAAGGTGTGTGAGTTATTAATTAAAAATTAAAAAAAAGAAGAAGATGTCGTCATTTAAATCTCACGGTTATAAATGATGATGAATATCATTATATCAATAACTAATCGTTTAAATCTTAGGATTGTGATACATGTGATAAGTATATTATTTGTTAGCGATTTGCAGTTGCAAAATAATTAATCGTACGTAGTAAAATAATGGAAATTGATGACCAACAAACACGTACTGTGATGTCTTTAGTCCAGTATGGGCCAAGACCAACTCTTCCAGCGACCAGCTGCCAATATCAAAGCCAGAATAAGAAAGGAATAAATTAAAGCAAAGAAAAAGGAATAAAGTAAAATAAGAAAGGAATAAAACACAGCAGAATTTTCCAAAGAAAAATATCAAAAAAGAAAGAAAGCGTACGTGGTGGCACTCTGAGGTTTGCCTATATAAACGCAAGGCGTTAGTGCAGATGGAAATCACCTGGCACAACACACATCTATCTATCTATTTCTGACTGAACGTTGTTCTCTTAAACCAAGGTATTTAGCCAGAGACATATATATCCCACATTCAATCCATTCATTTCAACTTTCTAGTAAACTAGCTCAATGGCAAAGGTTCCTTCAGTAACCCTAAGCTCCTGCGGTGATGACATCCAGACCATGCCTGTCATCGGCATGGGAACTTCATCGTACCCTCGGGCCGACCCTGAAACCGCCAAGGCTGCCATTCTCGAAGCAATCAGAGCTGGTTACCGACATTTCGACACTGCCGCTGCTTACGGCTCGGAGAAAGATCTCGGTGAAGCCATAGCCGAGGCTCTCCGTCTCCAACTCATCAAGTCTAGGGACGAGCTCTTCATCACAACCAAACTTTGGGCCAGTTTCGCCGAGAAAGACCTTGTGCTGCCCTCCATCAAAGCCAGTTTAAGGTATATATATATATATATATATATATATATATATATATA